>NC_133657.1:167561794-167789200 GCF_009905375.1 Apium graveolens
TAAGAAACATTTTGCATAACAGTCTTAATTCTGTGATGTCAAACAAGGTTATAGCCTACAAGACTGCCAAAGAGATCTAGGATGCTCTTGAAACTCAATGTCAAGGAACTATGGCTATCAAGAAGAACAGAAGGGCTGTTCTGATTCAAGAATATGAACAATTTGAGGCCAAGCCTGATGAAAGTCTCAATAACATCTTAGACAGATTTATGACCCTGCTCAACAATCTGTCTTTGGTAGGAAAGGTGTATGATCAAGAGGATTCAAACACCAAGTTTCTGAGAGCCTTGAGTGAAGAATGGGAGACTCAGACTTCAATCATACGACATCAGTATGATTTGGAAATAATTACTCTGGATGAAGTCTATGGCATGCTGAGAACTCATAATTTGGATGTCCAGCAAAGGAAGGAGAGGAAAAGCAACAAAGGGAAATCATTTGCTTTAAAAGTAAATGATAAAGCTTCAAAAGAAAAGCCTGTTGGAGTTGTAAGAAAGAAGAACAATTTTCCAGAATAAGATACTGATGATTCATCATCAGATCCTAATGATGATACTGATTCTGAAACTGATGAGAACATGACAGATTCTGATGTCATGCAAATGGCTGCATTGCTGGTTAAGGGCTTCAAGAGAATGAAATCCAGGAAGTCAAAGAATAACAGAAGCTTCAGAAAGAAGTTCACTGGAGGTGAATGGAAGTCAACTGGAAGAAGAGATGGAAAGGACTCTAAAGTTGGAAAGGTAGACATGACAAAGATCAAGTGCTACAACTGTGATGAACCTGGTCACTTTGCTACAGAGTGCAAGAAAACAAAGCATGATAAAGGGAAGAACAAAGCATGATAAAGGGAAGAACAAAGCCATGATCACATCAAGCAAGAATTGGATGGACTCCTCTGATTCTGAAAATGAAGACATTTGCTATGCACTGATGGCTAGCCTTGATGATCATGTTTCCTCTGAGTCTAAGGTACCAACTTCTTTCTTCTCTTTTGATACTGAAGATATATCTGAGTTGAAATCTATTCTTAAATCTCTGCATGGTAATTTTAAGAATAAGACTCTAGAAAATGATAGACTTATAACTGAAATTGAGATCTTAAAATCTAGGAATGTACAGTTAGAGTCTGACTTAATAAATTAGATTGATTTGGAGAAAGAATGTGAGAGAGCTAAACATACAGTAAAGATCCTTGAGGTTAGATACAGTATGTTAGAAAAGGATTTAGAAAATGAAAGAAAACCCTTAAAGCCTGTACTGATTCAGGCAAAAAGGTTTATGAGATGATCTCAAAGAAAAACTGGAAAGAATGCCTAGGCTATAAATATGGAGTTAAAGATGTTGACACTGAAAATAAAATTTCCCTTAAAACTCTTGTTAAGTTTATCTCTACAGAAGCTGATGAACCCAAATCCATCTTTGAAAAGGGTTCGACATCAGTATCACAAGAAAATTTGGTAAGTAATAAATCTCAAAGAAAGGAAAGCAAGGAAACCATTAAGACTGTTAAGAAAGAAAAGAACATAGGACTTTTGTCAGCAAGACAATTGAAAAAGAAATTATCTGAGGTTACTGACAAACCTCAAGTAAAAAGTCCTAAAAGAAACAGGAATGGTAAGCAAGGTATTTCTAAGGATTCTGATTATAAGGCTATTCCAAATGCTCTTAGAAAAACTTGTTTTAACTGTGGAAATACTAATCATCTTGCTATTGATTGTAGGAGGAGTAAAAAATGAAAACTACTATTCCTGAGTCTGATGTTAGGGGTAGATCAGTATTTTATAAACCAAAAAATCCTTGTTTTCATTGTGGTAGTAGTTGGCATTTGATTTATACTTGTAGTTCCTATCATAAGGTATATCACAACTATTATGAACCTTTGCCTAAATTTAATAAAGTTGTTTGTGTGCTTAATTCTTTTGGTTCTACTAAATCTGCTTCTGACAAGAGAAATCCAGACAAAGTAAAAACTGTCAGAAGTACTCTTGACACACAAAGGCTTAAGTTGTCCAAAAAGAGGGCCCAACAAGTGTGGGTCCTTAAAAATCCTTCTAATTAATTATTCTTCTGATTGCAGGGTAACAAGAAAAATACACTTGTCTTGGATAGTGGATGTTCATGACACATGACTGGAAATAAATCCCTGCTGTCAGAATTTGAGAAGAAGGCTAGCCCAGATGTATCTTATGGAGATGGAAATGTAGGACACACTCTGGGATATGACAACTTGATAATTTGAAAGGTAGCAATAAATAATGTAACTCTGGTGGATGGACTAAAATATAATCTTCTGAGCATCAGTCAAATCACTGATAGAGGTTATCATGTGATATTCTATGACTCACACTGTGAAGTTGTTCATAACAAGTCAAAGAAAATTATATTGATGGGATACAGACATAGCAACATATATGAAGCAAGGCTATATGAAAGTCTTGAAAAGGAAGCTACTTGCCTTATCTCTAAGGCATCAGTAGATGAGAGCTGGAACTGGCACAAGAAGCTCTCACATCTCAACTTCAATTCAATCAATGAACTTTCCAAGAAGGAGCTTGTAAGAGGATTACCAAATATGTTATACTCCTCTGATGGTCTTTGTGATACTTGCCAAAAGTCCAAACAAAAAAGAGTATCTTTCAAAAGAAAAACAGAATTCTCTATTTCTGAGCCATATCACATGCTACACTTGGACCTCTTTGGACCAGTGAACATAATGTCCATCAATAAGAAAAGGTACACACTCGTAATTATTGATGATTTCACTAGATATACTTGGGTTTATTTTCTACACAGGAAGGATGAAACTCCAGAAATTCTTCTGGACCACATAAGGCAAATTGAAAATGGATCCACTCATAAAGTGAAAACTCTTAGAAGTGATAATGGCACTGAATTCAAGAATTCAAAAATGGAGGAATTCTGCAAGTACAAAGGCATAGAACAACAATTCTCAGCTCCTGGTACACCTCAACAAAATGGTGTTATTGAGAGGAAGAACAGAACTTTGATTGAAGCTGGCAGAACTCTGCTAGAAGAAGCAAAAATACCCACTTACTTTTGGGCTGAAGCAGTAAACACAGCATGTTATACTCAGAATATCACTCTGATAAACAGACATGGTGTTACTCCTTATCAAATGCTGAAAGAAAAGAAGCCCAGTCTCAAACATCTTCATGTATTTGGATGTAAGTACTTTGTTTTGAGAACTCATACTGATCAGCTAGGAAAGTTTGAATCAAAAGCTGATGAAGGAATTTTTGTTGGATACTCACCATCAAGAGCATACAGAGTTTTCAATCTGAGAATAAACACTATAGTTGTCTCCATAAATGTAACTTTTGATGATAAGAAGATTCCTGGTTTTGCAGAAGACACTCATGAAAGTCCAATCTTTGTAAATAAAAATGCACTGTTAGAATCTGAATCAAACTCTAATGAACTGTCAAATCCTGATGATCCAAATCCTGACACTCCTTCAGATTCTGAAGATAATCATTGTACTAATGAACCTGCACATATTGAGGGGGAGCAACAACAAGGGTCAGCTGATGGTACTAACACTGAAGAATCATCTCAAGGTTCTTCTCAATCTAATCTCTCAGAATCCAATGCTGATTCAACATCAAATAAACATGAGTCAAGTCCCAATATCTCATCAGGAGATAACACAACAGATTCAGGGGGAGCCTCAAATGCATTTGATGAGGCATACAATTCAGGGGGAGCATCTAGCTCTAGAAGGACACTTCCTAGTGCCAGAAAATGGACTAAAGATTATACTCCTGATTTGATCATTGGAAATCCTGATGATGGTGTAAAGACAAGAAGTGCAACTCAGAATGAATGTTTAAATCATAATCTACTTTCAAAAGAAGAGCCAAAGAAAGTAGAAGATGCACTCAAGGATGCAGATTGGGTCATGGCTATGCAAGAAGAATTGAATGAGTTCAAAATAAATGAAGTATGGAAGTTGGTGCCTAGACCTAAGAACAGGTCAATTGTAGGCACCAAGTGGGTCTTTAGAAATAAGACTGCTTCTGATGGAACAATCATCAGAAACAAGGTAAGATTGGTGGCTAAAGGTTATTCCTAACATGAAGGTATTGACTATGATGAGACATTTGCTCATGTTGCTAGGCTGGAAGCAATCAGAATCTTCTTGGCATATGCTGCTCACAAGAAGTTTAATGTCTTCCAGATGGATGTCAAGAGTGCATTTCTCAATGGAGAACTTGAAGAGCAAGTCTATGTTGAACAGCCACCAGGATTTATGGATTCTAAACATCCTGACTATATTTACAGACTTGATAAAGCACTCAATGGACTGAAGCAAGCACCTAGAGCATGGTATAAAACCCTTGCTCAGTTTCTACTTGAAAGTGGATTTAAAAGAGGTACAATAGAAAAAACCTTATTTTATCTGAATAAAGGTAAAGATTTGCTTTTAGTTCAAATTTATGTGGATGATATCATTTTTGGATCAACTAATCAAACACTTTATGATAAGTTTTCAAAGTTGATGCAATCAAGATATCAGAGAGTATGATGGGATAGATGGGCTATTTCCTAGGCTTTCAAATTAAACAGACTGATAATGGCATATATATTAATCAGTCCAAGTAAACAAAGAATCTACTGAAGAGGTTTAATATGCAAGAAAGTGCAACTACAAGTAATCCTATGGCAACTGCTACAAAACTTGATCCTCGTGAAGGTACAACAGTTGATGTCACAAGCTACAGAGGTATGATTGGTTCTCTTTTATACCTAACTACTAGTAGGCCAGACATTATGTTTGCCATTTGTTTGTGTGCAAGATTTTAGGCAAATCCAAGGGAGCCACATCTAATTGCAGTAAAGAGAATTTTCAGATACCTCAAGGGTACTGTTTCACTTGGACTTTGGTATGCAAGGGAGGCTGATTTTGCATTATATGGTTATTCAGATGCTGATTTTGCTAGATGCAAAATAGACATGAAGAGTACATTAGGAAGCTGTCAGTTTTTGGGAGGCAGATTAGTCTCGTGGTTCAGCAAGAAGCAGAAATCTATTTCTACTTCAACTGCTGAGGCTGAATATATTGCAGCTGGGAGTTGCTGTGCTCAGCTGTTATGGATGAGAAATCAATGGACTATGGATTATCATTTTCAAAAATTCCTATTTATTGTGATAATCAAATTGCTATTTCTATGACAGAAAATCCGGTGCAACACTCTCTTACTAAACACATCAGTATCAGATATCACTTCATAAGAGACCATGTCATGGAAGGAACCATAGAGCTTCATTTTGTTCCTACTGATCAGCAGCTGGCTGATATCTTCACAAAGCCATTACCTGAAGCAACATTTACAAAGCTTGTAAATGAACTTGGTATGGAATACAACTTTGGTAAATTCAACAAACACTAGATTTTCTTTTGAGTATGAGGGCCAAAAATATGAAGTTGATGCTGATATTCTGCTTCAAGCCTTGAGATTGCCTGCCCTTGATGGTGCACTTGATACTCATACCACTAAGCAGCTGTTTGATATGTTAAGGACTTTAGGCTATCAAGGAGAAATCACAACCATTGGAAAATTGGCAAGGACTAAACTGAAAAGAGAATGGAATTTTTTCTTTGATTGCATCAGTAGGTATTTCTTAATAAGACAACAAATTTTGATGCTCTTTCATCCACTTCTCTGAAAATTAGGTACTCTCGTCTTTACTTTGGTAATTTTGATTATGGTAATATAATACTACACTTCATAATTGCTAGAAGAGCAGATGCATCAGGAGTGATAGGGTATACTAGATTTATTCAACTAATTTTCAATTTTCTATGCCCTAATGCTATTTTTGATGATGATGAATTACTTCCTATTTTTCAAATTTCTGAAAAAGCAATCACTGATCATATTAAAAGGGATGAAAAGAATAAATTTTTAGGACCTCCCTTTCTTCCTATAGAGGTCAGGAAAATTCTGTTAAGAAATAGACCTACTCCTACACAAGTGCCTACAAATCCTGATGTTGGCACCTCTGTCACAGTTCCTGATGCTGAGAATCAAGAAACCACCCATCTTGTTTCTAACCCAAGCATTTCTTCTTCCAAACCGCAAACACACCTAGCTTCTAAATTAGCCTCATATATTGTCTCTCAAAAGACATCAGTTGTAACAAAGAAAAGGCTGTTTAAGAAACCTGTCATATCTGGGCAGAAAGCTAAACAAGCCTCTCTGAGTGTGAGTGAGAAGAAAGAGGACTGTTTTCCAGTCAAGAAAAGAAGACTGATCATACATGATGATTCTGACTCAGATGATCAGATGCCAATAGGGTCTATGTCAAAATTTAAGAAATCCATTGATCAACATCCTGATGACTCTGTTGACACTACTGGAACCAAGGAGCCAACTACTGATGCTAGTGTTCTACTCGATAAGCTTCCAGTAATTAAAGCAAATGCTGAACTCAGGAAAACTGCAAAGAACCAGTTGAAAAGAAAAAATAAAGAAGTAGTTAGATATATCAGAAAGACGAAGAAGACTCAGCCTTTTTCCAAGGATGTCAGTACACAAGAACCTAAGTCTCAAAGGGATTTAGCAACTACAACACATCCAGTCACACAAGAACCATATTCTCAAAAGGAAGATGTAGATACCGAGGCTGTACAAATCATTGTTAATATTGCTCAGAGTGATTTTTTGGCTGACTCTATTCAACTACTACAGGAAAAGCAAACACATCAGGAGATGCTGTCAAAGGTGGATGCAATCATAAATGAACTATTTTTTAGAAGAGCACACAAGAACATTCACCAAGCATTGCTGAAGCAGCTCATATTTCTCGGACTCCACAAGAACCATCAGTTCAAAGTACTGATGCTGGTCTCTCACTTTCTCCTGACAGATCAAATCATGATGTTACAACAGCTCCTGCTGAGATTTATCCTTCAACTGAACTAGTTACTATTAATGATCCCCTACTCATTGTTAGTTTGCAAAAGCATCCTTATGTGCTGTTTGTTCCTCCACTATCCTCAATTCCACTTGAGGACTCACCTTAGGATCTCATCAGCCACATGAATCTTTTGTAAAGGATTTGGATAAAGGCAAGGCAATTCTGCCTGATTTTGCAAATTCTTCTGATGGGTTGTCTGATTCTTATAATGATAGTGATGTGGATGATTCTGACACAGCTCAGCTTAAGACTGCAATTGATGCATTTAAGAAGTCCAATGTTGGTTCTTTTTCGCACTTCACTGAAAATCCTTCTTATTACAATGCTGATGCTGAGCATTTTCGACAGAGAGAATGGGATTATAAATGGAAACTTGCAAATACTTCTATCTTATCTAATGTTGGCCTGCAACATATTCATCGTGCCTATGATGAAATTCAAACTCCTGATATGAAGTTGCATCTTAAGGCCTCCACTATTTCTATTAAGGAATTCACTCTGACCTTGATGAAATGAAGAAGTCTCATGCTGCTGTCAAGGAGAAAATTGATGGATTTATGCTTCACACACCTACCTAAGCTGAATTCAAAAGTGTGAAAAATACTATCCTAGATGTTGTTAACTCTCAACACAGCATGACCTCTAGACTTTCCTCCTTAGAAGATAAGGTCTCTTTTATAGGTGATAAACTGGATGCTCTGTTTTCCCTTCTTTCAAATACTGATACCAAAAAGGGGGAGAAGATAGTTGCTACAAAATGTACACAAGATTCCATTCAGACATAGGATAAGGATATTGATGATGATGGTGATAAGAATAAGAATCCTGTTACAGGTGTTCAAATTGCTTCTACTGCTCAACAACCTCAATATTCCAAGAAGACTGGTGCTTCCGGACAAAGGAAGTCTACTGGTGCTCATAAAGCCAAGCACAAGACTACTGTTGGTGCTCCCGAGGATGATGACGTTATAATCTCTAATTTAGCAGATGCTAAGGAATTATTTTTTCCTTACAGGCATAAGGAAACAGGTGAAGAGATTGTCTTGTACTAAAAAGACAAGAGGTTTGAGCAAAAGAATGCTATGAGTGCTCTTGGGTATATAACTAAAGAATTTCCTGATCTAACACCTGAAGAAGCAGTTATGCAACAAAAGGAGTTAATGGCTCAAATTGAAGCTGAAGCTAACACTTCTTAAGGAAGAGGAAAAAGAGGTGGGAGATCTACAAGAGCTAGAGAAAGAGGAGGAAGAGGAAGAACTTCTAAATCAAGTCAAGTGACTTCATTTAACTCTACTTTTCTGAATTTTCTATCCAGAGAAGGTTATGCTCATGTACAAGGACATGAAGGAGATGAAGAAGTTCAGAAGCCAGAAGAGTTGATTACATAAAGGAAGAAAAGATCAGCCACTGACATTGATCAAGCTGATACAGCAAATCAGAATGTAACTCCTGATATAGACACAAATCCTGAGGTAAAAGCAGATCATGATGCTATGAACCTGATAACTGATTTTGACTCTGATGAAAAAGTGATCGAAGCACTAAATGAGTCAGCCCTTACTACAGTAGTCACTCCTCATATTTCAGAGGTTGATGAAAAAGAAAAGGTTGATAGAAGGAAAGCTGATCAAGCATGCAAAGATTATGTGCAGAGAGTTTTAAAATCAAAGAGAGAACTATGACATAAAGCAAAAGGGAAGATTTATGATCTTTCTACAAGTTATGCTCCTCTCAGCAAGAAGGATAGAAGATGGAAAAACATTTATACATTTGATTATCCTAAAGGGTTCAAGCATGTTGAATTTGTGTCAGCAGGGTTAAGAGATTCTATTTCAAAACAGGAAGATGTTGATAAGTCCATCAAGAAACCTTCTTGGGTGGAATATAATGAAAAACTGAAACTTGTCAAATCTCGAACCAGAGGAGGCATTGGTCATTCTGATATGGAGATTTTAAGATCTGATCTGCTGGATACAAATACTCTGACAGAGAATCTTGGTGAAAGAATTTCTCCTTCACATCTTGAGAAAGTTGAAGCTGTGAAGATCGTTTATAGAAAGATAAATGATAATGATGTAAGAGAAGAGACTCTATACTTTTTCATAGATGGTAAAGTAAAGAGCTTTACTTTGCAACAAACTCTTAATGAAGACTGTGACATAATTGAAATACATTCACTATCTTCTTAGAGTTAAGAACAGTGTCACCAGAAATTGGTCTTCTATGATACTTGAAGTCATCAGAAGAAGAGTCATGACAAAAGATGATAAATACAATGGTGATTATTATAACACCCTCCAAATCCGGGGTATAGATTTAGGGCATTATTAATAACAACTACAAACTAAACCTGCACAAGCGGAATATAAATATAATAATTACCCCGAACTACTGCTACTAAGGATCTTTTAAGGTTAAGAGTTGAAAACAAGAACGACACACTAACTTTGTTACAACCCAAATAAAAACAATCTGTCTCAAGAACTCTTTTTGTTACAAAATGTTATTCTATCTACATTCTCACCACACAACTTTTATTCAAACCACACAAACTTTTATTCAAACCATAATAATACTTATCCTGTTACACCTGATCTGGTAACTCAAAGCTCTTTTCGGGAATAGGGATGAACACTCTTGGTATAAGAGGGTCCCGCCGCCTGACTCGCTTCTTGACTACGCGGGTCCTGATGGGTTTCATACCTTAACTGTAAAGCAATAAGAGTAACAATAAAAGAGGATGAGCCAAAATTGCTCAACAAGCCTGCAACAATATATATATAGTATAAAGAGAGAAGAATAAATGAATCAATAAGATGCTGGTTTGAACAACCATCTGTATCTGGATAGGATAATAATTTGCCAACATTGGCGAGTGTCAAATGAACAAGACTGGAAACAAGAACCAACATATGCACTATAACCTGCTGATCAGTCAGGATACAGTGCGGATCTATACCCAACTGCATAGACCCAACCAACATAAGGAGTACTCAGGCAACTATGGCCTATTAATTAAAGGTCTGAGTAAAACCCAACCCATATCGTAACCATCCATTCCAAGGTTTAGCATCCGTAACAATCAGAATGCTTTTGATGTATCCCAACATCAGGATATATCCGAGTATATGTAACAAGGGTAAAAGTATTGGAATATGAATAAAGGATTCAATAAATTGGGAGAAATCAATAATTGAAATGAAATAGAAACAAGATTCGATAATTGTGTAATAGTGTACATGAACAAGAATTATCAAAGGTAACTGTTATGAAAAAAATGGGATATAATTCACTATTCTGAATTTAGAATAGGGAAAAACTTGCCTTGCGCGTACTTAACCTGGTTCAATTCACCGCCTTCGGTCTCTAGCTTGATATGCCTTGCTGACACTGAACCATTCATAGAAAGATAATCGTTTAGATAACTTACTACATATGTGTATCTCGAATTGATACTACGCAACCCTATCAATCTACCCATGCGTTTCTATCTGACTCGCATATATACATATATAATTATATAACACATAAGGTTCACATAACCACGTAAAGCACATAGCACATAAAGCACATAATTGATTTTTGGACTTTGTAATTATTTTTGGAATCGATACTAGGCACATACCTGTATTAACTAACCCTATCCGATTTTATTGTAATTTTTCGGGATTTATTTGACTAGATTATATCCCTATTAGGGTCTATAAACCATTTACTAACACAAGAGCACTCTCTTCCGGAAGAAATTATGACTTACAATTATTTTCATTGGATTCGTTTTATTTTTCTGAGTCTAGGGGTCTTCGTTTCACTCAAATCGGACTAACGGTTTAATTATTATGAATTAAACAAGATTTAATTAATTAATAATCAATTATAAATAATTAATTGTAATTAAATAATCCTTAATTATATTTTTAAATAATTAATTAATAATTGTTGTATTTTAAAATAATTAATTCCTAATTATTTGGATTAATTACAATTTACAACACTTATTTACAAATTATTAATACTTACTTGATTAGATCGATTATATACAAATAATCAATCGAGACAATTAGCTGATACATTATTTATCGAGTCAATTATCATTACTCGAATCATAACTCAACAAGCAACTACTCGTATAAATACGAGCTACTCGCGATTCTCGAATAACTATTGAATTGTTATTATTATTATAGCTTATACGATTTATTAATCAATTGACGATCAGTATTTAATTATTTGATACGAATAATTAGTACGATATTTTTTGAATAAATATCGCTTGATTAATAATTCTAACTTAACGAATCAGGTCTCGAACGGGTGGTACGAGTTACTCGCGATATTTAATTAATTATCGAATTATTATTCGTATTATTTGATTGTTTTTAATCCTTATTTATTAATTAATTACCTAATTATTAATTAATTATCTAATTATTAACTAATTAGATAACTAATAAATAATTAAATAAATAATTAAATAATTAATTAAATACTTAAATTCGAATTCCTAAATTAATAAAATAATTCCAAAATTAATTATAATATTTTTCAGAATTTAAAACTAATTTTTAATTGATTTATAGAATTAATAAACTAATTTCAGATTTTACAAAATATAATTAAATAATTAATTAACCAGAAACAGAAACAGGGAATGATCTTGGGTTTTGGAGGATCAAACCCGGGTTGTTTTTCGGGTCAACAACCGGGTCGGCGGGTCGCTGAAGAACAGCCACCGTGCTGCCCAGAAATCGGCGTCGGCGAGCTGTTTCCGGCGAATCAAAAACACCGGCAACCAGTCACGCTTTCGTTCCGTTTTCGATGCAAAATCATTCCCTACGGCTACAGCTTCCCTTACGCTGCAACATCGCCGTCTATCATCTGTTCCTCTTCCATCTCCGGCCAAAAACGTAAGCAACGCCGGCGAAGGGTAGCAGAATCCGACGAGCTTGATTCCCAGGCAAAACAGACACCGTTCGAACCGATTCTTGGTGGGTTTTCACTCCAAATAACTTCAGGAACACAACCAAACCAACAACATCATCCAATAACCCCAGGAACGATGTCTCCGATCAAACCAAGCAATTTTCCGGCCAAATACTAAACTAACGATTTCGTACATCAAAAATTACAAATAATATACCAAAATAAAGCTTAGCAATTGTATAATCTAACCCCTATAACCACAACAATCACAGGTTCATACAAAATCAAAAACGAATTGAAATAAAACTACATAAACATGAAACTAAGAACTACTACCTAGAACATAACTCCGATCAATTAAATAGCACCAATCAGTTGTAAACAAGAACAGGAAACTAAACCAAGCATCAAAATCAACCCAGAACCCCAGAATCAAAAACCCCCCAATTTCAGTTCAAGAACCCTAAAATACGAATTGAAAATCTAAACATCAAAACATGAAATTGATGGTATGAATAGAAAGTAGAGATCAAGAGCTTTGTTTTGGTTACTCACATGATCGATTTGGATATTAGAAAAACTATAAAATCTGTGATTGAAGCTCTGCAATTGTTCTTCACCCCCAAAATCAATTTCTTAATATTATAATTTTTAATTATAATTAACTGAATAATTAACAATAAATCAGGTATTTATATTTATGAAAATAATACCCCTAAATAAAATTAAGGGTCTAATTACACATCTAATAAAAATATTTGGCCCCAATTTTTATAATTTTTGGGTATTAATAATGAATTTTTAAATATCCAATAATTACAAAATTAATGTCAAAGATTCCCAAAAATTGTGAATATTACAAAAATGCAAAGAAAAAATGATGTATGATAATTTCATGATCATATAAAAATAAAAATGTAATTTTTGTGGGTTTTTGGTACCCGAAGGAGTCCGGAAAAGTCATTTTTCGCGAAAAAGGTAAATTTGTAAAACATCTAGGGGTTCAAAATAGCGATATGGTATAGGTTGTTTTTGGTAAAATAGGGCCAATGTTTTTGTTTGAAATACGGGCTTTTAAAATACTGTTTGAGCTGTACTGGTTTTGATATAAAATATATAACTTGCGATAAAACACTCAATAAATATCCAAAACACGTTCAGATCAAAACAGACAACACGTAGCACATAACGATTAGGGTTTAATGCCTCAACACAGTTAATCACATAATGATAGACATGATTTATCTTTATTATAATATAATACAAGCATAATTTTTCGGTCGTTACATTCCCCCCCCCCCTTAACAGAATTCTGTCCTCAGAATCACATTATGCAAATAACTGAGGATACTTTTCTAACATTTCACTTTCGAGCTCCCAAGTTGATTCTTCAACCACTAGGTTTCTCCACAAAACTCTCACTAATGACACAGATTTATTTAATAATACCCTCTTTTGCTGATCTAGAATTTTTAATCTGCCTGAAGTTCTATTGGCTCATATTCTATTACATGCCTTGTATCAGGGTTGTACTTCTTAAGCATAGATACGTGAAATACGTTATGAATATGCTGCATATGGGGTGGTAAAGCTAACTCGTACGCAACCTTCCCAACATTCTTCAAAATTTTAAATGGTCCGACGTAGCGAGGTTTCGATTTGCCTTTGTTGCCAAACCTAGTTAATCCCTTCCATGGTGATACCTTTAGCAGTACATGTTCCCCTTCCTGATAGTCCATATCTTTTCTGGATTGATCTGCATATTTACGCTGTCGATTCTGCGCTGTTTCATGTCGTTTGCGGATAAGCTCTACTTTTTCCTTGGTCTGCTGAATCAGTTCTGGACCTAGAATCTTGCGTTCTCCAACTTCATCCCAACATGTAGGTGATCTGTATTTTCTTCCATATAGAGCTTCATAAGGTGGCATCCCAATACTTTCTTGATAGCTATTATTATAAGAAAATTCCACTAGCGATAGGTGCTCGTTCCAATTGCCTTCAAAGTCTATTGCGCATACACATAGCATATCTTCGATTGTTTGGATTATCCTTTCGCTTTGCCCGTCCATTTGTGGATGATAAGCAGTACTCATGTTCAACTTGCTTCCTAGAAATTCTTGGAATTATCTCCAAAACCTCGAATTGAAATGGGGATCTCGATCCGATACAATCGATACGGGTACTCCATGAAGCATTACGATTTCCTTGAGATATAAGTGCACTAACTTGTCTAGTGAAAATTTTTCGTTGATCGGAAGATAATGTGCTGACTTCGTTAATCGATCAATGATAACCCAAATTGCATCGTGATTTGCTTTCGTTCTTGGAAGTCCCACTACAAAATCCATAGCTAAGTGCTCCCATTTCCATTCTGGAATATCTAGTGGTTGTAGTAATCCGCTCGGGCGTTGATGTTCAGCTTTCACTCTTTGGAACGTGTAACACTTGCTAACCCACTCCGCTATCTCTTTCTTCATATTTGGCCACCAAAAGTTTTCCTTCAGGTCTCTGTACATCTTTGTGCTTCCGGGATGAATTGAATATCTTGAACTATGAGCGTCTTGCAAAATTTCTGCTTTTAATTCTGGTACATTAGGTATCCAGATCCTCGAAGCAACTCGAAAAATTCCATTAGTATCCTTCCGACTGGTAATCTCTTCTCCTGTCAAATTGTCGATATCCTGGTCCATTACTTCTTCCTGACACCTTCTTATTTTCTCCAATAGTTCCGGCTGAAAAGTCATAGCGTAAATCATTTCAGTAGAACTTTCTGGAACACGAACTTCAATCTCCAATTTATCAAATTCCTTGATTAAATCTTCTGAAGATGTTAACAAGTTCAATCGTTCCTTTCGACTTAACGCATCTGCTACTATATTGGCCTTGCCTGGATGATAATTGATTTAGACGTCATAATCTTTGATTAACTCTAGCCAACGTCGCTGTCGCATGTTAAGTTCCTTCTGGGTGAAAATATACTTCAAACTTTTATGATCCGTATAAACCTCACATTTTTCGCCGTACAGATAGTGTCTCCAAAGCTTCAGTGCGAACATAATTGATGCTAGTTCGAGATCGTGCATCGGATATTTCTGTTCATGCGGCTTTAACTGTCTGGAAGCATATGCGATCACGCTGCCATGTTGCATCAAAACACATCTGAGTCCTCGATATGAAGCATCACTGTATATGACAAAGTCTCCTTGATTATCAGGTAAAACAAGTACAGGTGCGGTTACTAATCGATTCTTCAATTCTTGGAAACTTGCTTTGCATTTCTCGGTCCATTTGAACTTTTCATTCTTTCGTGTCAACTTCGTCAATGGTGTGGCTAACTTTGCAAAATCTTTAACGAATCATCTGTAATAACCTGCTAATCCCAAGAAATTTCTGACTTCCGTTGGCGTCTTTGATCTTTCCCAATTTAGAATAGCTTCAATCTTCGCTGGGTCCACTTGAATTCCTTCAATACTAATAATGTGTCCTAAAAATTGCACTTCCTTCAACCAAAATTCACATTTCAAAAATTTCGCATAAAGCTGCTCCTTTTGTAATATCTCCAATGTCGTTCTTAAGTGCGCTACATGTTGTTCTTCCGTCTTTGAATAAATCAAGATGTCATCAATAAATACAATGATAAACTTATCCAGGTACTTCTTGAATACTCGATTCATCAAATCCATAAATTTCGCAGGTGCATTCGTCAGTCCAAAATCCATCACAAGAAATTCATAGTGTCCATATCTCGTTCTGAATGTAGTCTTTGGAATATCTTCTGCCTTGATCTTTAACTGATGAAAGCCTGATCATAAGTCGATTTTCGAAAACCACGCCGCTCCTTTCAGTTGATCAAACAGGTCGTCAATACGAGGCAAAGGATATTTATTCTTGATAGTTAACTTGTTCAGCTCATGATAATCAATACATAGTCGCATGCTACCATCCTTCTTTTTCACGAACAAAACTGGTGCGCCCCATGGGGATACACTTGGCCTTATGATTCCTTTGTCGAGAAGTTCTTGCAACTGCTTTGCTAATTCCTTCATTTCAACAGGTGTCATTCGATATGGAGCTTTCGAAATTGGTTCAGTCCCTGGCGCCAAATCAATAGTGAACTCGATTTCTCGATCCGGTGGAAGTCCTGGAAGTTCATCTGGAAAGACATCGGGAAACTCACACACAACAGGAATATTTTAAATCTTCGGGCTTTCTTTGTCAGTATCCAACATGTAGGCTAAATAGGCTTGACATCTTTGGCGTAGCAATCGTTTCGTCTGCATCATTGTTAAAAAATTTTGCTTTTGCTTTTCACCTTTAAATATTACCGTTGTATTTTCTTCAGTTTGCAATTTCACTTTCTTATTTGCGCAATCAATCTGAGCATTATTACTTGCTAGCCAATCCATTCCTAAAATAACATCAAATTCTCCTAACCTGAAATGTATCAAGTCAACTGAGAAATGACATCTCCCTATCTCAATATCACAACCTGGGCATACTCGATCTACCATAACCTGATCATCATTTGCTAATTTTATGACTAGTACTTCCTCTAACCACTGAATCTCACAATCTATCTTAGAGATAAAATCTTCAGAAATAAAAGATCTAGTAGCTCTTGAATCAATCAATACTAGAGCATTTATGAAATTCACAGGGAGCAGTACGTGCAACCACATTCGGACTCTGTACTGCTTCCTTCATTGACATGTTGAAAGTCCTTGCTCTGGGCTGATTATGTGGTGGTAGTGGAGGTGGAGGTAATGCTAAAACCCTTGGAATACTAGCGGCTATTGCGACTCCTCTGCAGTCCTTGGCAACATGTCCTTTTTTTCCGCACTGGAAATAAGTGACTTCTGCTCTTCCCATCGGACATTCTCCAGAGTAGTGTCCCCTTTGCTTGCACTTGAAACACGTGACATTTGGCTTGTTACAAATCCCAGTATGCTTTTTACCACGTATTCTGTAATCAGGTATAGGCGGTCGAATAAGTCTTTGCTGATTCGGAGCTGGAAGTCGGTTACCCGTCCTCTGGTTGCCCTGTTCTGCTATCCTGAAGTTTACCTTTCCCCGGACTTGAAATCCCGGCCTTCTGTTGAAACGGTTCTGGGAATTTCCTGGTCCCTTCTATTTCTGAGTTGCTTCACTCTCACCTTCAATGATCATGGCCTTCTGAACAATAGCCGTATATGTCGTCAGCTCAAACACTGCTACCCTGCTATGAATCCACGGCTTCAATCCCTGCTGAAACCTCTTAGCTCGCTTTTCATCGGTATCGACCTGCTCAGGTACAAACCTTGCTAACTCAGTGAACTTGACTTCATAATCCGCGACGGATAGATTATCTTGCTTCAATTCCAGGAACTTGATCTCCATCTGATTCTTCATGAAGCGAGGAAAATATTTCTCCAGGGAAAAGATCAGTGAATCTATCTTAGGTCACCACACCTTCCTCTTCCAAAGCTTTCTTCGATTTCCACCAGTAATTGGCTTCGCCTTTTAGAAAATTGCTGGCAAAGTCCATCTTCTGTTCTTCCTCAACTTTCACCAACGTAAAAGCCTTTTCTATCTCCTTCAGCCAAGCTCTCTCCTTTGTAGGATCTGTGGAACCGGTAAATTCTAGAGGCTTTACCGCTTGAAATTGCTTGAAAGTAACTAGAGGTGCTGCTGGAGGTACTTGATGTCCTGGATGAGCGGCTTGCTGGAGCATTTTTTGTTGAAACTGTTGTTGTTGCTGCTGCATCTGTTGTTGCATCATCAACATCTGTTGTTGTATGAGATGAAACATCTGATCCATCTGATTATTATCATTTTGGCCCTCGGTATTTCCGTTAGACAAGTCGGGTCGTGCCTTTCTTTTAGGTGTCATTTTTCTGATAATAAAACAATGGGTTCTCTTAATAATAATATACTAAACATGTGTTATGGAATAGAAACAGTCTCTATAATATTAAAATAGTGTTAAAATAGTTGATATGGGGAAAGAAAACAATTTATTAAGTATGAATGTATAAAAATAGTGCGATGTTTAAATAAATCCTTTTCAAAATAATTTTAAAATTTTTGAAAACATAAAGGGTACAATATGATCGTAAATAAAACAACATTTTAAGATATGCAACGGTAAAACAGTGGAATAAATGTAAATGCTTAAATGACTGAAAAAAATAAGATAAAGAATACGTGAAAAGGTTCATTTTATATATATAGGTAGGACACCAGCTACAGGTGTCAATGCTTGATACAAAAGTCTATGATATGTCAGTCGTACTGCTACTAATATCAGTCAAAACTAGTAGTTATCCTCATACAAACTAGTCATACAATACTATGCTGCCTTATCTACAGATATATACAAGATACAACACTCCTCCATCTGATAAGATCAAAATCCTGGTGGCACACGGCTCAGCTCCTCCTGTAAAGCCTCTAACACTGCCTCTGTGAGTCTCATCGCCCTGCGGTATGCTGCCTCTGCACTAATGTCCTGCTGCCTCAAATCAGTAAGCTCCTGAGAACCAACTCTGTGGATCTGGCATAACCTCTCTCTCAAAATATAGTCTGGGTGAAGTGCTCGAACTGGACCATCCGCCTGTGTCTCAAACAACCCAAGGATCTCTCTACATTCCTGCCATCTAACCATCTCCTCTCTCTCTCTGTCTGAAAACGCTGATATGTAACTGTATGATGCTCACGAAGATCTGTGCGGGAACTTCGAGAAGGCAGTGGTATCAGGCTCATCTACTACTACCTCGTCCATGAACTCTGGCTGTGGAAATTGGAATACTCCGGGCACATGGGCATACACGGCTAATGGTGCAGGAAATAAGACAGGCTGCTCCATAGGTGCATATACTGGCGGCTCTAGCTCAGGCTCCATCGGTGGAATCTCTGGAATCTCAATTGGTGGCACAGGTACCTGGGGCTCTAAATCCTCCCACTGCGGAATGTCAACCATGTCAGGAATATCGGAAATCGGGAACTCTAGTGGTGGAAAATCAGGTATCTCTGGCTCAAAATAAGGAAAATAATCGGCAAAATCTGGTACCTCTGGTGGAGGAGGTATCTCTGGTGCTGGTCCGGGTGGCAATGGTGAAAGTGGTGGTAATGGAGGAAAGATCTGCACTGATACTGGTGCCAATACTGGCGCTACCATTGAATCTGTCTCGGTCCGCTCCGTAGACGATGACGAAGAAGCCATCTAATATACATAATAATAATAACACAAGAACAATCAAATCACAATCCTAAAACTCATAACTTATAATCTCATAAACAAACAATCCTAACACTTTTACTTCTATCCTATATGATCCTCCTATCTTATCTTAACCCTAATGTTCTTGTTTTCAAGGGTCAAAACCTAAGCTCTGATGCCAACTATAACACCCTCCAAATCCGGGGTACAGATTTGGGGCATTATTAATAACAACTACAAACTAAACCTGCACAAGCGGAATATAAATATAATAATTACCCCGAACTACTGCTACTAAAGATCTTTTAAGGTTAAGAATTGAAAATAAGAACGACACACTAACTTTATTACAACCCAAATAAAAACAATCTGTCTCCAGAACTCTTTTTGTTACAAAACTTTATTCTATCTACATTCTCACCACACAACTTTTATTCAAACCACACAAACTTTTATTCAAACCATAATACTACTTATCGTGTTACACCTGATCTGGTAACTCAAAGCTCTCTTCGGGAATAGGGATGAACACTCTTGGTATAAGGGGGTCCCGCCGCCTGACTCGCTTCTTGACTACGCGGGTCCTGATGGGTTTCATTCTCTACCTTAACTGTAAAGCAATAGGAGTAACAATAAAAGAGGATGAGCCAAAATTGCTCAACAAGCCTGCAATAATATATATATATATACTATAAAGAGAGAAGAATAAATGAATCAATAAGCTGCTGGTTTGAACAACCATCTGTATCTGGATAGGATAATAATTTGCCAACACTGGCGAGTGTCAAATGAACAAGGCTGGAAACAAGAACCAGCATATGCACTATAACCTGCTGATCAGTCAGGATATAGTGCAGATCTATACCCAACTACATAGACCCAACCAACATAAGGAGTACTCAGGAAACTATGGCCTATTAATTAAAGGTCTGAGTAAAACCCAGCCCATATCGTAACCATCCAGTCCAAGGTTTAACATCCGGAACAATCGGAATGCTTTTGATGTATCCCAACATCAGGATATATCCGAGTATATGTAACAAGGGTAAAATTATTGGAATATAAATAAAGGATTCAATAAATTGGGAGAAATCAAGAATCGAAATGAAATAGAAATAAGATTCGATAATTGTGTAACAGTGTACATGAATAAGAATTATCAAAGGTAACTGTTACGAAAAAAAATGGGATACAATTCACTATTCTGAATTTAGAATGGGGAAAAACTTGCCTTGCGCGTACTTAACCTGATTCAATTCACCGCTGTAACACCCCCAAATCCGGGGTCGGGGATCCGGGTTGTCACGAGTTCCATTTCCCTTAATAACACCCAATCTTAATAATTAATCAACTACTCTGTACTGTGACCCCACAATAAACACACACACCACAAGTTATAGTCTCAGAGATGAACATCCAAAAATAATCACAAGTCATTTTATTCCGCAATTATCTGCCAATACACCTTAAAAGGTTTTCTGAATAAATTTACATTTTCTTTGCCATTATTACAATTCATAAATATACATAAATCTGGTACATCAAAAGTTGAAAGCCTAGCCTATTGGTAGCTCCTACCTCAGCTACGGCGACATCAATGCTTCCAGAATACTGTGAAACGTTTCCTAACCGCTTGCGAATTGGAAGCTTGGTCTTGTTCATCTTTTCTATCTGTTGTTGTGTGATGAAAGAAGAAAGCAAGGGTGAGCAGCAAGCCCACCAAAATAATATGTATAATGATTAACAATATATGAGCCTTCTCATAGTACTCATGAAAGTCTTGGTCAAAAGAAATGAACCAAGTTTGATATCTTAATGCGATGAAGTCGCAAAATATTCAGTATACATACATATATACTTTTCAAAATCTTGGAAGTCCTCTTCCATGTATAATATACACAAAGTTCCAGTTTATAACTGTATAAAAATATCGTTGCAAGGTGATCTCATATATCTAACCTTGTCTCAACGTTTTTCTGAAAATCTTTGTCATGCATAAGATAATCATTTACTAGATATAAGTTTAAAAGATGAAGTTACAAGATACTCCAATATACTTATATCTTTTCCAAATACTACTTGAACTACCACCGTTCAAGTTATAATTAGTTTCAAAAGTTCATCACATAGATGAGACTAAAAGACAAGATTTGAATAGATTCAATCTTTGAACATCATTATAAATAATGAAGTTACGAGATACTTCATTAAGTCCCGATATATATATACACCTATATATATATACATTTCATACACTCCTTGAAAACCTCTGTTATGAAAATTATAAACAGAGTGGCCATATCCAATGAATTTGGAAAGAAAAGAATTTTGGCATAAACCTGATATCTTGCTGATCAGGCAAATATACCAATAAGTAACCTTTTCTACTAGTAGATGGACGAATTCCCCACTGGTCATCACCCTGGCCGCAATAGGACCTTATGCTGGACTGCTACTCAGCCACTTATGCATTTGATGGACTCCCACTGAGCCACTTACACTATCATGGACGCCCACTGAGCCCATGTTGCTTATGCCGACTCAATAGATGGACTTACTTCCCGAACGTTCGGTAAGTAATCAATTCATTTACCAAAACCGCAACCTTGTTGCGAATATAAAATACACCATAGAGCCGGATCCCTCAGGTTTTGAGCGAGTATTTAAATCCCCTTTAAAAGGAAGATCTTAAATATAAAAAAATGAGTTTTGGGATCCGCACTAACTTTTAAAAATCATTTTGAAGACTCGAAAACACTTTAAAGAGTGTTTCGAGTAATGCTGATTTAATAAAATAAATCAGTCCCAATATATTTAGAAAATATCTGAATATTATTATTTAAATAATATTCCCATAAAGAATAATTGAGGTAGAAGTTGGAAAACTTATACTTGAAATGAATAGTAAATAATCAAAGATATCCTTATACGAAAGTAATATCTTTATTTGAATAATCAAAAGTAAGTTTGATTATCGAACATTATTCTTTAATAAAATAAAGAATATTATTAAATAATAAGCGGAGTCATAATACCTCGAATGAATATTATAAATAATATTCATTAAATAAAATAAAGGAGTCATACATCCTCAAATGAATATCCCATTAATAATCATTAAATAATATAAACTGAGTCATAAGCCCTCGAATGAATATTCGAAATAATATTCAATTAATACAATAAAAGGAGTCATAAGTCCTCGGATGAATATTCAAAATAATATTCAATTAATACAATAAAAGGAGTCATAAGTCCTCAGATGAATATTCAAAATAATATTCAATAATAAAATAAAGTTAAAGTTATCGAATAAACCTTATTCGATTAATAGTTTTGAAAACTATAACCATATATATATAAAAATATATATATTATACTCGGGAACATCGACTCCCGGTTTAGAAATATGTTCACCTTTTGATCCCCTATACTAAGGGTAAACTCAAATACCGCTTATCTCTAGCATAGGTATTATGCAACTATAAGCATTTGAACCAACATATATATAAATCAAGAATATGAAACAGGCATGCATATATACCATATCACATGCTACAATATATCGCAAGAATTTGCTAATAACCAATATGCATTTATCGCAAGATCATGCATATACACATATACATCACAACAACAGTTATACGGGTAGAAAACTTGCCTGAGTGCTCCCGGATAGACTTAAGCTTAGAGTGGGTCCGATAACCTATGAACAACAACATAAGTCGGAATTAGACCCCGGTCGCTTAAGAAACTAGACTTTAACCATTTAGAGTCCTAATGTTCGCTTTCGCGCTTAACGATTTACTTAAGTCGCTCGAGTACCCTCGGCTCTACCATTTTTAATAAATTAACCATTAAGGGTTTTAAGGCGATTCTTTCGCGAGTACCTTACCAACTGCCTAATCCACTTTTCATAATTGTTTCTTACCCAATTAGTCATTTAAGGTCCTTAACCAAGGTTTCAAAGTAAGGCGAGGGGTAATGTTTCGTTCGCGAAATGTCGTTACTTAAAACGGCCGTTTCTCCTAAACCGTACATCGGAATCAAACGAACCACATATCAAAACGAAGCTCGTAACATGAACTATCTAAACATGGCAATGGTCAAAACCTAGCAGGGAGTTCTCGGGTCCTAATGTTATGAACAAAAGCAGTCTAAAGTAAATCGGACATTACGACGGCTATGTTTACGTGATTTCCCAATTTTTTACCATTCCAATTCAACCACCAATCAATCCCAATCCATCCATACAACCAAAATCCATCCTCACTACATCATAACAGCCCCAATCAACTCAACATTAACAATTTATACTTATTCTTAAACTTAAATTTAAACTATACTTAAGTCCTTTAACCAAACCATAAGATTTCAACCTTCAATTCACTACCATTCCAACCCAAACTCTAAACCAACAAGCATCAAGCTACTCTTTACCATAACTATCAAAATCATCCTAATATACAAAGTAAATCTAGGGTTTGGAGATGTTATACCTTCCTTGAAGCTTTTAATCAATGAAAGATCCTTGGAATGCCCATGGAAGCCTTGATCTATACTTAAGCTACCTTGAACTTTCAAAAAACATCAAGAAAACCAAAGTTATTTCTTGAAGGTTACTATTCACCATCTTCTTCCTTGATTTATTGGAAGAGATTGTGAAGGAATTAGAAGCTTAAACTTATAGGACATCCATATCTATGTACAAGGAACCTTAGATAATTACCTCATGATTTAACAATGCTTGGATCTTGAATTTTGGAAATTTCTTCTTTGAAAAAGAAGAAAAGCCGAGAGCAAGCTTGGAAGAAAGAGAGATTTTTGTGTTTTTGCTTTGATTTGATTTTTGGTTGGTTGTTTTTGTTTAGATTTTGGTTAATTACCTTAATAACCTTGAACTTTGTGTGGTTATCATTCATCCACACCTCCTTCCCTCCTATGTCATGCTTACATCACCTTATTGTGTCATCATCCCTTACTTGTCCTCTCCTTATTGGTTGGATGACCTCATCATCCCTAACCTCCTTGATTAACTTCCTAATTGTTTGCCTAATGACCGCTGATCTGTTATACGGTTCGCTTAACTTTCGTTTTCGTTTATCGTTTGAGGGATCATACCCGGGATCTTATTACTTGGGTTTCCTTAACCTTTCTCAATACATTCTAATCCTTTTATGATCCTCTCTTATAATCCTTTTATTTAAATCCTTTTTATCCTGTTACCTTATACTCAATTCTTTCTGTATCTAGTGGATTTCCGGGAAAAATCAAAGTGTTCGGAATTGGATTCTGACGATCTTTACATACACTTATATACCATATAGAGTACTAATAAAATCTCAGAATATCAATAACAGAACCCCTACATAGTGTGGCATGAAAAGTTTTCTTATTCAGCATAATCTGCAAAATCACTATTCATAAGTGTTTCAAAAAATTTCCAAAAATTGGGGTTATTACAGTGTCCCCTCCTTAAAAGTATTCCGTCCCGGAATCAGATAGAAAATGAATAGGGATACTCTCTTAGCATTGCACTTTCTAGCTCTCGAGTAAATTTTCCCACATTGTGGTCCTACCACCAAACTCTGCCTAGTTTGATAACCCTTCTCCTAAGCACTTGTTCCTTTTCACTCTATAACCCTTCCTGGTTGCTCCATATAGGTTACGTCAGGTTGCATGTCTATGCGCTCATATGCCCGTATTTATCTGGCATCCGAATTACACTTCCTTAACATTGATACGTGGAACACGTTATGAACTTGCTACAGGTTCGGGGGTAGGGCTAGCTCGTATGCTAACTTCCCAATATGTCTTAATACCTCAAAGGGTCCAACAATTCGCGGGCTTAGCTTTCCTTTCTTTCCGAACCTCATCCATCCTTTCCAAGGGATACCTTTAACATTACTAGGTCCCCTATTTCCTATTCCTTGTCCTTTCGTGTCAAATCAACATACTTTTTATGTCCATCTTGGGCTACTACCAGCCGTCCTCTGATTAGATCTATTATATCCTTGGTCCTTTGGACCACTACTGGTCTGAGCATCTTGCGCTCTGCAACTTCATCCTAACATAAGGGAGATCGACATTGTCTTCCCTCAAGGATCTCATAAGGCGATATCTCAATACTGACATATGATCTATTATCGTAAGAAAACTCAATCTGTGTTAAGTGATCATTCCAAATTCTTTCAAGTCTATTGCACAGACTCTCATTATAGCTTTTAGCATTAGAGCTTTTGCTTCTCAATACCCATTTTTTTCCAGTTCGTAATCGCTACTACCTTCCGTTCCTAATATTATACTGGTTATACTTTTGCTCGTTAGCATTCTATAACCTTTTAATAACCACGCCAACCTTAGTATCACGAATGTGTTTCCATTCCAAATACTACCACAACTTTATTACTCCTTTTTCAGCTGTTTCTATTTCCCAAAGTTTGATCAATCATATAGAAGTAAAAGAATTCATTGAGAGATCACTATGATCATGAACACTTGTTACATTGCATAGTTAGTACAGAAGGTGGCCAGCCTTTAGTACTTGACAAGCAATTAAACAATAGCTGGTATCCTACTCGGCTTCTATCACACAGATAGATAGTCATTCGGCAATACCTCCCCTTCTGGAAGGGTTGTTCTTCTCAGTTTATATGAAATGAAAATAAAAGAAAAGAAAAGAACGAATTGAAGAGAATTGTAAATATAAAAAAAAATATACTGCCACAAAATATCTGGCTTGGAACCTACCTCTGAACTATAGAGGTTTGTCATAGGAGAACAAAACATATATGTATTTATATCAACATCAAGTATTATAGCATCGTATTTCACATGCCTAAATATTCTTGCTATTCCGTCCATCATTCTATGGACCCATGCTCTTCCTCGAGCTTATACACAATCACCTTTGAAACTCCCTCGATATCAGAAATCGAATCTGGGATCTCATTCTAGACATCGTCGTTACTAGAATTCTATGCTTGCACCGCAACCTTCCTCGTATAGTAATACGACTCTCTTTTCATAAGAGGGATTAAATATTCAATAGGTAGATACTCTACTTAATTAGTCTATCAATAATAACTTATACACTACCACGACCCGATTAGTGGTACTCAATCTCAACATCCATTCCAATACAACTCTCACTGGTTGTAATCAGCTCATTACTCGCAGAATCATTGCTGCATTACTATGGTCCACCACTGACCTACTGTCGTCATTCACTTTCCATGAAATCTCAATATCTAACCATACGGAGTCCATACATATCGTATCGAATTCTTCTAAGGAGTTAACATAATCACCAATCATGATTCATGAAGAACACTCCTGATCCTGACATACATACATGACATGAAGTAGATAAAATTGCAGAAGAGTTTCAATCAAAGCACCGATAGCAGGTTAATACCATTCTTAATCATATGCCTTCAATAGAAGACTTAACTCAAAGGTTTGTTTAGTCCTTTTTGAAATATGGTCCTGGATTATTCTCAAGATAGGACCTTCTAAGATAGATAGCCCGCTCATGGAGATTACACGGATTAAACCTTTACCAACTACTATTACGGTTGATTATTGCACAGTCATCAGAAGGAATGTCAATCCTTCGAACCGTAATACAACCTTCCTGGCTTCAACCATCATCACTGTATTCCTCTCGCACGAGCGCCTATAATTATCCTCTTACATTTAAAGTGTCGGCCACCTCTTTGGCCTTTCCTGATAGTAAAATTTCCTTACAATCAATGTCATCTTAACCACTTTTACTAATTTTCTACCTCATTTCCCATCACTGCTTGTGTGAAGATGTTTTCCTTATAATCTGATGAGAAGAAAAAAAAAATATAACCGTTTTTCCATAAGTTATTGCCTCAGTCTTTAGAGGTTAATCACTGTCACGACTGACTCTCAATCATACTTAGAACATCTTTAATCTTAGGTCCTAATTGCTTGGAACAAATTCGACCTTTACTGTTTCGATCCATACTTTCTCGTGGTTTAACACGTGCCCACCTGGCATTATTATAATTACGCCATATTTCCTTCATCAAAATTTCTATTCTTGAGAACTTTGAATATTACCTTTCTCCTTGTAAAACCTCTTAAATTATCCTTAAATCCTTCATCAGGTACACCCTAGGCACAGGGCATATCAAGATACCATTTATTAATACCAGAATCATTGTCTATATACTTCTGAAAAATTACTCCACTGATCCTTAAAGGTTGTTATTACCTTAATCCTTTCCAATTCATACTGTCAAAACTCATACTATCCCTATTAAGGGTGAAATGCCAACCTTTATGCATTCCCCTAGGATTCATTTTAAGTTACCGATGTTTTATCCTTAATTCCACCTTTAAAAGGTACCTGCATCCTTCCATGGATAAATCAAGTCATATATCCCTGATAAGGGTGTCTTATTCAATCATTCCCACCTCGATAGTATATGTCTAATTTCACAATAACATTTGTATTCAAAATGGGGTCAATCAATATGGCCTCCAAAAGATAGCAACGGTTATCCGCTTGTCTTGCCTAATTTGGTAACAATAACAAGGATGTTCTGGAAGATATTGGTCGTGTTCAACGTGAACCTCTTCTTAATAATTCCTTATTTACTTTTGTTGTTTATCTCAACAGTCACCTCAATGTTGGGATATCTTTCATACCTGGCGTCTCCCTTTCTGGGTATCAAGCCACCGGTCTTACACTTCACATCCTTGAAGGTCACTTCCTTCATCCAATTTTCCTAAT
The DNA here is from genome assembly GCF_009905375.1 of Apium graveolens. Classification (NCBI taxonomy): domain Eukaryota; kingdom Viridiplantae; phylum Streptophyta; class Magnoliopsida; order Apiales; family Apiaceae; genus Apium; species Apium graveolens. Next base: position 167,589,628 of record NC_133657.1, read on the forward strand.
TTCTTACTTCCTTGTCTCCTCAGTCTATCCGCGTCTCATTATTTATCCTTCGAACTATCTCAAGGTTTCCTCGAATCCTCCCAACTTAAAGGGGGTACAATATATGTATCTCTTATGCCTTCAACCATCAATTTTAACTCACGGTGAATCATCCTCATCCTGACGATTACATACTTTTCTATTTCTATTGCTATGAGTCTTTAGGGTTTCCTCATACCCAACTCCCTTATCATTCCTCAAACTCTATTGCCTTTATATTCCTTTCCACTTCAGTTTCTTTTTTATTTTCCTTTCTCTTATCATTATTTCACAAACCAATCACAACATAAGCATTGATTTCAAACATCCCGTCATTCTGGATTCGTGTCCTCAGAACGAATCTTGACAACTTTTACAACTTAGATTCATAATTCATCATACTCATCCGCTTTTATTCTAGCTCCAAAGCTTTTACACTATCTCTATACTCTTGGGAAGTACTTTCCTGAAAATAATTGACTGAACTTAAATCAGTTTATTATAATCTCTTGCTCCGTGCCTTCCTTGGCCTTTCACCAGCGGGTGGCCTCTCTCTTAGGAGGGTAAGTGACAAAAACCGTCTTTTGTGATTCGTCAATCATTTAGAATCTCAAATGATTCCTATATTTCCTTTAGCCAGGCTCTTGCCTCGACTGGGTCAACTTGTTCCTTGGAACACTGAGAGCTTAGCGATTTAAAGGTCCTGAAAGAATTTCCCACTACATTGTTTCCCTCAAGGTGGTGGTTGGGAATAAAGTATAAGTTATGTTTAGACAGGTCCATGAATTTCCGTATATGAGTACCGTCTCGGGTCTCCTTATCTCGCTCGACTTTTGTTTTCTTAGTCTAAATATTTCTTCCTACTCCCCATAATTGGGGTCATCTTTTAATTCAAAATCCTCATTTTCCACTTTATTATATTCTAGGTTCCTTATATCTTAATTGCGACCTCCCTGATTATCACATTCAAGGTTTGCCCCTAATCTTATTCCTTGTGGGGGCATATTACTTGGAACATTTTGAAAATCTCTGGATATTTGTCTTACTTACTTTGCTTAAGTCTTTCCCTCGTTCAGTCCTTGCACGATTGCAAATTATGAATTCTTAAGTTCGATAAACTTCATGACACTCTCTTAAGTGTTAATAGTACAATTAACAATGTGATCTTATCACAAACAAACTGATCTGAACTGAAATTAACGAATATATACATAACCATTTGTTCGAGGGTACAACAACTGAACATATTAAAGAGAATTACATCATTTGATCTGATCGCTTCTATCCCAAAAGTACTACCATAGATAATCATCTAGTCATTAAAACTAATCATCCATAACTTAGGCTAATCCTCCAAAAGCGGTGCTGCATGAAATTCTTCTCAGATTGCTCAGACTCTGCACACTATTATGGATCAAGAAATGCGGGCACGCATAACATCCCTAACCTGCTCCATTAAAGCGGTGATGAGGTCCAAGATAGTTGCAAGTAGAGCTGGATCAATCTGACCCTCAAGATGGCCTCTAGCTGTAACACGGGTGGTAGCCTCAATCCTTTCCATGCTATACGCTAATCCTGCCGGAAGTACCCCGCCCTCAATCCTTGGTGCAGTGAGTCGATCCAATAGATCACTCCTAACATTACGGGCCTCAGACAGGCCACCCAGGGTCATCTGATAATCAGCGATAAGAGAAGCTTGAGTGGTAGCATCTAGCAGTCCATGGGGTGCAGGTGGCGCAGACCCAGGAGATCCAAACAGATAACCAAGTACGGTATCAGGCGACAATGGTGCAGGAGATAAAGGTGGCATTTCCTCAGTACGTGCTGGGCTCTGTACCGGGGATGGAATAGGAATTGGTGGAATCTCATGGATGTCTACAGGAACCTCTGGAAGAGGGTCTGATACTGGTATAATTGGTGTCGTGGAAGGCCCCACTCCTTCTGCCCTCATTAACCTTTGTGCCCTTGGTAACTCTTCATCCTCTAGTGCCACCCTCGCGGCCATTCTTGCTCTGGTAGTCGCCCTGACTACGGTCATCAATTCCTCAGCGGTCCTCTCTTCATTCTCATCAGGATCCTCCCTGAGATCCTCCTCAGCCACAATCCTTTCCGGAATTACATCCTCAACCGCAACATTCTCAATATGAATCTCATCCGGTCCCTCATTAGGGTACTCTATCGGATTCATAATTTGATCTCCAACTTGTAATAAAACATCCTCATGCTGATGCTCCTGAACCTTAGGGTTCGGTGCCCCGCTGCCCTATACGAGAACGAACTATGTTACTATCACGATATTTATAACGGGTTCCCGTAAGGGTTTTAACTGTCAGTACTACGTTAGGTAGTCCGACTACGAACTTGGCAAGAGTTCTTATTATCTTAGTGAACTTATTATCTTAACGTCTCATCATCTCTGAGGTTTATAACGCTTAACTCTGATACCACTTCTGTAACACCCCCAAATCCGGGGTCGGGGATCCGGGTTGTCACGAGTTCCATTTCCCTTAATAACACCCAATCTTAATAATTAATCAACTACTCTGTACTGTGACCCCACAATAAACACACACACCACAAGTTATAGTCTCAGAGATGAACATCCAAAAATAATCACAAGTCATTTTATTCCACAATTATCTGCCAATACACCTTAAAAGGTTTTCTGAATAAATTTACATTTTCTTTGCCATTATTACAATTCATAAATATACATAAATCTGGTACATCAAAAGTTGAAAGCCTAGCCTATTGGTAGCTCCTACCTCAGCTACGGCGACATCAATGCTTCCAGAAAACTGCGGAACATTTCCTAACCGCTTGCGAATTGGAAGCTTGGTCTTGTTCATCTTTTCTATCTGTTGTTGTGTGATGAAAGAAGAAAGCAAGGGTGAGCAGCAAGCCCACCAAAATAATATGTATAATGATTAACAATATATGAGCCTTCTCATAGTACTCATGAAAGTCTTGGTCAAAAGAAATGAACCAAGTTTGATATCTTAATGCGATGAAGTCGCAAAATATTCAGTATACATACATATATACTTTTCAAAATCTTGAAAGTCCTCTTCCATGTATAATATACACAAAGTTCCAGTTTATAACTGTATAAAAATATCGTTGCAAGGTGATCTCATATATCTAACCTTGTCTCAACGTTTTTCTGAAAATCTTTGTCATGCATAAGATAATCATTTACTAGATATAAGTTTAAAAGATGAAGTTACAAGATACTCCAATATACTTATATCTTTTCCAAATACTACTTGAACTACCACCATTCAAGTTATAATTAGTTTCAAAAGTTCATCACATAGATGAGACTAAAAGACAAGATTTGAAAAGATTCAATCTTTGAACATCATTATAAATAATGAAGTTACAAGATACTTCATTAAGTCCCGATATATATACACCTATATATATATATACATTTCATACACTCCTTGAAAACCTCTATTATGAAAATTATAAACAGAGTGGCCATATCCAATGAATTTGGAAAGAAAAGAATTTTGGCATAAACCTGATATCTTGTTGATCAGGCAAAGATACCAATAAGTAACCTTTTCTACTAGTAGATGGACGAATTCCCCACTGGTCATCACCCTGGCCGCAATAGGACCTTATGCTGAACTGCTACTCAGCCACTTATGCATTTGATGGACTCCCACTGAGCTACTTACACTATCATGGACGCCCACTGAGCCCATGTTGCTTATGCCGACTCGATAGATGGACTTACTTCCTGAACGTTCGGTAAGTAATCAATTCACTTACCAAAACTGCAACCTTGTTGCGAATATAAAATACACCATAGAGCCGGATCCCTCAGGTTTTGAGCGAGTATTTAAATCCCCTTTAAAAGGAAGATCTTAAATATAAAAAAAATGAGTTTGGGATCCGCACTAACTTTTAAAAATCATTTTGAAGACTCGAAAACACTTTAAAGAGTGTTTGGAGTAATGCTGATTTAATAAAATAAATCAGTCCCAATATATTTAAAAAATATCTGAATATTATTATTTAAATAATATTCCCATAAAGAATAATTGAGGTAGAAGTTGGAAAACTTATACTTGAAATGAATAGTAAATAATCAAAGATATCCTTATACGAAAGTAATATCTTTATTTGAATAATCAAAAGTTAGTTTGATTATCGAACATTATTCTTTAATAAAATAAAGAATATTATTAAATAATAAACGGAGTCATAATACCTCGAATGAATATTATAAATAATATTCATTAAATAAAATAAAGGAGTCATACATCCTCAAATGAATATCCAATTAATAATCATTAAATAATATAAACTAAGCCATAAGCCCTCGAATGAATATTCGAAATAATATTCAATTAATACAATAAAAGGAGTCATAAGTCCTCGGATGAATATTCAAAATAATATTCAATTAATACAATAAAAGGAGTCATAAGTCCTCAGATGAATATTCAAAATAATATTCAATAATAAAATAAAGTTAAAGTTATCGAATAAACCTTATTCGATTAATAGTTTTGAAAACTATAACCATATATATATATAAATATATATATTATACTCGGGAACATCAACTCCCGGTTTAGAAATATGTTCACCTTTTGATCCCCTATACTAAGGGTAAACTCAAATACCGCTTATCTCTAGCATAGGTATTATGCAACTATAAGCATTTGAACCAACAGATATATAAATCAAGAATATGAAACAGGCATGCATATATACCATATCACATGCTACAATATATCGCAAGAATTTGCTAATAACCAATATGCATTTATCGCAAGATCATGCATATACACATATACATCACAACAACAGTTATACGGGTAGAAAACTTGCCTGAGTGCTCCCGGATAGACTTAAGCTTAGAGTGGGTCCGATAACCTATGAACAACAACATAAGTCAGAATTAGACCCCGGTCGCTTAAGAAACTAGACTTTAACCATTTAGAGTCCTAATGTTCGCTTTCGCGCTTAACGATTTACTTAAGTCGCTCGAGTACCCTCGGCTCTACCATTTTTAATAAATTAACCATTAAGGGTTTTAAGGCGATTCTTTCGCGAGTACCTTACAAACTGCCTAATCCACTTTTCATAATTGTTTCTTACCCCAATTAGTCATTTAAGGTCCTTAACCAAGGTTTCAAAGTAAGGCGAGGGGTAATGTTTCGTTCGCGAAACGTCGTTACTTAAAACGGCCGTTTCTCCTAAACCGTACATCGGAATCAAACGAACCACATATCAAAACGAAGCTCGTAACATGAACTATCTAAACATGGCAATGGTCAAAACCTAGCAGGGAGTTATCGGGTCCTAATGTTATGAACAAAAGCAGTCTAAAGTAAATCGGACATTACGACGGCTATGTTTACGTGATTTCCCAATTTTTTACCATTCCAATTCAACCACCAATCAATCCCAATCCATCCATACAACCAAAATCCATCCTCACTACATCATAACAGCCCCAATCAACTCAATATTAACAATTTATACTTATTCTTAAACTTAAATTTAAACTATACTTAAGTCCTTTAACCAAACCATAAGATTTCAACCTTCAATTCACTACCATTCCAACCCAAACTCTAAACCAACAAGCATCAAGCTACTCTTTACCATAAATATCAAAATCATCCTAATATACAAAGTAAAGCTAGGGTTTGGAGATGTTATACCTTCCTTGAAGCTTTTAATCAATGAAAGATCCTTGGAATGCCCATGGAAGCCTTGATCTATACTTAAGCTACCTTGAACTTTCAAAAAACATCAAGAAAACCAAAGTTATTTCTTGAAGGTTACTATTCACCATCTTCTTCCTTGATTTATTGGAAGAGATTGCGAAGGAATTAGAAGCTTAAACTTATAGGACATCCATATCTATGTACAAGGAACCTTAGATAATTACCTCATGATTTAACAATGCTTGGATCTTGAATTTTGGAAATTTCTTCTTTGAAAAAGAAGAAAAGCCGAGAGCAAGCTTGGAAGAAAGAGAGATTTTTGTGTTTTTGCTTTGATTTGATTTTTGGTTGGTTGTTTTTGTTTAGATTTTGGTTAATTACCTTAATAACCTTGAACTTTGTGTGGTTATCATTCATCCACACCTCCTTCCCTCCTATGTCATGCTTACATCACCTTATTGTGTCATCATCCCTTACTTGTCCTCTCCTTATTGGTTGGATGACCTCATCATCCCTAACCTCCTTGATTAACTTCCTAATTGTTTGCCTAATGACCGCTGATCTGTTATACGGTTCGCTTAACTTTCGTTTTCGTTTATCGTTTGAGGGATCATACCCGGGATCTTATTACTTGGGTTTCCTTAACCTTTCTCAATACATTCTAATCCTTTTATGATCCTCTCTTATAATCCTTTTATTTAAATCCTTTTTATCCTGTTACCTTATACTCAATTCTTTCCGTATCTAGTGAATTTCCGGGAAAAATCAAAGTGTTCGGAATTGGATTCTGACGATCTTTACATACACTTATGTACCATATAGAGTACTAATAAAATCTCAGAATATCAATAACAGAACCCCTACATAGTATGGCATGAAAAGTTTTCTTATTCAGCATAATCTGCAAAATCACTATTCATAAGGGTTTCAAAAAATTTCTAAAAATTGGGGTTATTACAACCGCCTTCGGTCTCTAGCTTGATCTGCCTTGCTAACACTGAACCATTCATAGAAAGATAATCGTTTAGATAACTTACTACATATGTGTATCTCGAATTGATACTACGCAACCCTATCAATCTACCCATGCGTTTCTATCTGACTCGCATATATACATATATAATTATATAACACATAAGGTTCACATAATCACGTAAAGCACATAGCACATAAAGCACATAATTGATTTTTGGACTTATAATTATTTTTGGAATCGATACCAGGCTCATACTTGTATTAACTAACCCTATCTGATTTTATTGTAATTTTTCGGGATTTATTTGACTCGATTATATCCCTATTAGGGTCTATAAACCATTACTAACACAAGACCACTCTCTTCCGGAAGAAATTATGACTTACAATTATTTTTATTGGATTCGTTTTATTTTTCTGAGTCTAGGGGTCTTCGTTTCACTCAAATCGGACTAACGGTTTAATTATTATGAATTAAACAAAATTTAATTAATTAATAATCAATTATAAATAATTAATTATAATTAAATAATCCTTAATTATATTATTAAATAATTAATTAATAATTATTATATTTTAAAATAATTAATTCCTAATTATTTGGATTAATTACAATTTACTACACTTATTTACAAATTATTAATACTTACTTGATCAGATCGATTATTTACAAATAATCAATCGAGATAATTAGTTGATACATTATTTATCGAGTCAATTATCATTACTCGAATCATAACTCAACGAGCAACTACTCATATAAATACGAGCTACTCGCGATTCTCGAATAACTATCGAACTGTTATTATTATTATAGCCTATACGATTTATTAATCAATTGACGATCAGTATTTAATTATTTGATACGAATAATTAGTACGATATTCTTCGAATAAATATTGCTCGATTAATAATTCTAACTTAACGAATCACGTCTCGAATGGGTGGTACGAGTTACTCGCGATATTTAATTAATTATCGAATTATTATTCATATTATTTATTTATTTTTAATCCTTATTTATTAATTAATTACCTAATTATTAATTAATTACCTAATTATTAACCAACTAGATAACTAATAAATAATTAGATAAATAATTAAATAATTAATTAAATACTTAAATTCGAATTCCTAAATTAATAAAATAATTCCGAAATTAATTATAATATTTTTCAGAATTTAAAACTAATTTTTAATTGATTTAGAGAATTAATAAACTAATTTCTGATTTTACAAAATATAATTAAATAATTAATTAACCAGAAACAGAAACAGGGAATGGATCTTGGGTTTTGGAGGATCAAACCCGGGTTGTTTTTCGGGTCAACAACTGGGTCGGCGGGTCGCTGAAGAACAGCCGCCGTGCTACCCAGAAATCGGCGCCGGCTAGCTGTTTCCGGCGAATCAAAAACACCGGCAACCAGTCACGCTTTCGTTCCGTTTTCGATGCAAAATCATTCCCTACGGCTACAGCTTCCCATACGCTGCAACATCGCCGTCTATCCTATGTTCCTCTTCCATCTCCGACCAAAAACGTAGCAACGCCGGCGAAGGGAATCAGAATCCGAAGAGCTTGATTCCCAGGAAAAACAGACACCGTTCGAACCGATTCTTGGTGGGTTTTTACTCCAAATAACTTCAGGAACACAACCAAACCAACAACATCGTCCAATAACCCCATGAACGATGTCTCCAATCAAACCAAGCAATTTTCCGGCCAAATACTAAACTAACGATTTCGTACATCAAAAATTACAAATAATATACCAAAATAAAGTTTAACACTTGTATAATCTAACCCTATAACCACAACAATCACTGGTTCATACAAAATAAAAAACGAATTAAAATAAAACTACATAAACATGAAACTAAGAACTACTACCTAGAACATAACTCTGATCAATTAAATAGCACCAATCAGTTGTAAACAAGAACATGAAACTATACCAAGCATCAAAATCAACCCAGAACCCCAGAATCAAAAACCCCGAATTTCAGTTAAAGAACCCTAAAATACGAATTGAAAATCTAAACATCATGAAATTGATGCTATGAATAGAAAGTAGAGATCAAGAGCTTTGTTTTGGTTACTCACATGATCGATTTGGATATCAGAAACACTATGAAATCTGTGATTGAAGCTCTGCAATTGTTCTTCACCCCCAAAATCAATTTCTTAATATTCTGATTTTTAATTATAATTAACTGAATAATTAACAATAAATCAGGTATTTATATTTATAAAAATAATACCCCTAAATAAAATTAAGGGTCTAATTACACATCTAATAAAAATATTTGGCCCCAATTTTTATAATTTTTGGGTATTAATAATGAATTTTTAAATATCCAATAATTACAAAATTAATGTCAAAATTCCCAAAAATTGTGAATATTACAAAAATGCAAAGAAAAAATGATGTATGATAATTTCATGATCATATAAAAATAAAAATGTGATTTTTGTGGGGTTTTTGGTACCCAAAGGGGTCCGGAAAAGTCGTTTTTCGCGAAAAAGGTAAATTTGTAAAACGTCTGGGGGTTAAAAATAGTGATATGGTATAGGTTGTTTTTGGTAAAAAAGGGCCAATGTTTTTGTTTGAAATACGGGCTTTTAAAATACTATTTGAGCTGTACGAGTTTTGATATAAAATATATAACTTGCAATAAAACACTCAATAAATATCCAAAACACGTTCAGATCAAAACAGACAACACGTAGCACATAACGATTAGGGTTTAATGCCTCAACACAGTTAATCACATAATGATACACATGATTTATCTTTATTATAATATAATACAAGCGTAATTTCTCGGTCGTTACAATTATGTTCCTGAGTACAGAACTTATATTGATCAAGAAATGAAGATGAAAAAGGGAGCTGTAGTGCTAAAAGTTTTTCTCAACAGTCTTCAGTTATCCTTCAGTCCCGATCATGAAGATGTCAGTTTAATTTCATGTTGATTGGTGATCTTGAGATAAACAAAAGCTTAATTTCTAAGTTGAGAGCAGCCATCTATCAGCTTGGAGAAGACACTGAAGAGAAGAGAGAGTTGAAGAAAAAGCTTGTTAAAGTCCTACAAGACAAGGAGGAAGAAAGATTGAAAAACTTTCTGGAAACAACTGTCAGTTATCTGAAGATACTGAAGTAAGCTTTACTCCTTGTACATTTTATATATTGGTTTTGGCATCATTGAGAATGGAATTTGTGCTTCATTACATTAAGCATAAATTGGGGGAGATTGTTACATATTGAATTCTCAATGATCAGAAGTAGCTCAGGATCTGGTTGTTCGGGTGTCATCAGTATTTGATGTGTCTTCAGGATTTGACACATCATCAGCATTTGGATGTCATCGGTATTTGAAGACAGTCAACTTAGAAGATTTGTTCTGTTCCTTGTATTGTGGAGTAGATATCTTTTACGTACTGAGTTATAGGACTTTATCTATTCAGTTGAAGATATATATCAGTTTCAGTTAGCTTTTGATAATGCATATCTTAGATTGTTTAGTTGTAGCTGTGTAGTATATAAACATAGTTTAGGTCATCACATAGGGTATCGATCTCGAGTATCATTCGACCTAGCAACTCTCAAGAACATCAGTATTTCTTGAGAGTGTTTTGTAACAGTTTTTATCAGATATAGAAAAGCTGTTATATTTTATTACTTGTTCGAAACATTTATACAATTGTATCCAACCCCCCATAAATAATTGTATCTTTACTGGGCAACACGGTGTCTGTGGTCAGAGACCTCCAGGGGTATTCCTGGACGGAAGGCCTCCTCCTGTAGTCAATGAGTGTCCTCATTGGGGATGTGGGGTTAATTCTGGTGTGTGCTTTGGGAGCTCTGTCTCTGTAGTCAATGGGTGTCCTCGTTGGGAGACTTCGGAGTATCCTGCACTTTGCACCCAAAAACTTGGGATCACTTGTCCTACAATCTGGTAGGGGCTCCTTATCCGGGGGACAAGGATGCGTCCAACATTTCGGGTGAACCATGACTATACCTGCGTCCACGGACTAGAGAAACAGCTGGTAGCGGAGGGTTATTCTTGGCCAGGGAGATGCCTTATCCGTGAAGTCTCGAAGCCGTGGACGAGCCTTGGGCCTTTTTGGTTGGGCCTCATCGGTGGACATTCCTAAATCTAGTAGAAGAGATCTAATCTCATTAGGTTTCTTATTCCCCAAGAACTACATTGGCTTGATTCCCTATAAATAGGGATATATAGGCAAATTGTAAGGGGTCGGAAGTGAGAACCTTAAGGAGCCACCACCAACCCTAAGCAATCTCAGCCACCAATAATCACCACCACCAAACACTGTTCATGTTTCATGACGAACACTGTTCATGTTTCCCGACGAACACTGTTCACGTTTTCCGACGAAGAACCACCATCACAGATCTTACTTCCGGCTATGAACCTCAAACTTTGTTGTTATCAAATTCCTCCGTCAACAGTTAACATTATCACTTTATTACAGCCATTAGCAATCAATATGTACAAATATTGAAATGCAAAATTATATAAAATGTACATGTTTAAAATAGACTTGAGATCACATACATTTCTTATTTGTGTTTAAAATATATATTTATATTGTTGGTGATGTTATTTTTATATATACACATTAATTAATTAAATATATAATATTTTTTTATTTATTAATTTTACGTAAATTTAATAACAAGCTTAAAGTAAATTACAAAAATAAGATAAATAAAATTATACAATATATTTGGTTGCCTTGGAGTTCATAATGTGAACTGCAAGACGGTATATAAGCCGAATTACTAACTGCGTGTATGTTTTGATTTGAATACATTAAACTAATATTCTCAATAAAAATAACAACTTATGTTATGTTTGTTTGATACATCATTTCATGATTTTTTTAAAAATTATGTCCAACACTAGCAATAATACTAAGAATGATGATTTAACTAGTAATACAAATTATTCTTTTATACATATTAACATTTATTATAAAGTTTTAGTAATTTATTGTTGCTATAGGTTTAAATATTTGATTATTTTTTATTAATTTTTGTTGAAATTTTACTAATATGTTAATTGCATAGTCTAATAATATAATTTGACTTTTAATGATACAATAATTATAATTATATAAATCTACGGTACGTTTATATTTATAAAACACTCAAATAATAATAACTCGTGCAAAACGTATTAAATTTTGAATACAAGTTGCTTTATAAGAAAAAAGGTTTCGCATTTGCCAAATATGTATCAAGAATTAAGGTTCTCCCTTGTTATTCTTATTAATTAAACTTATAAATATAAAATAATACTAAACTATTTACTTGTATCACAACCAAAGAGGCAAAGGAAAATAAATATTAAATTATAATAGATAAAATGGTATAATTTATAATTTAATTCGCCACTTATTTTAATTATTTTTCTTACTCGCAACTATTAAACTATTGAAATTAAATTTATTGCAATAAGAACCCTACAAAATGATATTTTTGAAATTAGAAAAAGAATTATTACTTAGTCTCTGTTTGGGATTGATGTTGAAAATTGTTGTGCTGTTAGAAAATGTGTTGATGAAAAAAGTGTTGTGGAAAAATATCAGATGACTGTTTGGTAATATTTTTAATATATATATATATGTTTTGATGTAAAAAATAATGTTTTTGACGAGGTTTGATGTTGAAATCATCTGCTTCACGCAAAAGCTAAACACAGCTTTTTGGAAAAGCATGGGCGACCTTACTTTCTCTAACAGCAGCTTTTACGCCAAAAGCACTTTTCAGAAAAGCGGCTTTTGAATTTTACCAAACAGTATTTTAGTTGTTTTTCAGCAAAAAGCTGTTGTTGCTGCAATCTCAAACACACCCTTAGGGGTTTATAAAAAAATACAGTTACGTAGACATTTTAGACATAGAATATTACATATATACATAGGAGTTCTAGTCTATACCCTTTAGATGTAACATTAAAATTGCTTTAAACAATCATCATTAAATTCGAATCTTAGCAACAATATATATTAATCTTTAAATACGTAAATATCTCATTCTCTAATCGTAACAACAAAATATATTATTGTTTCAAATATTTTTTTTAGAAAAAAAAATATTATTGTTAGAATATTAATTAGAATATTAATATAAAATCTTACTTTCTTCAATATCTTGAGATTCTAGACTCTTAAAGTCGAGGAAGAGACCTAGTAATGGACCGGAAACTAATTCGGACGAAAAAAAGTGATGTTCTGATCTTCAAACTTGAATAAAAGGGTTTTCGGATCATGATAAGTTCAACTGTTCTGGTTTACAAGGAGATATAAGTTTAGAATCAGTAATCTGGTTAACTTGATATGAGGTGGAATGATTCTTGATATTATATGTTTGATTTATAATGGATCGGTTTAATTTTTAAATATAATTAATAACTCAATTTTTTAATATAATGTATAAGTTGAATTCTCATACAATCGATATACAAAACATTTAATAAAAAATATATGGTTGGTAAAATATAATTTTAACAATTTAAAAGTAATTTAATATTTTTAGGAAATTATAATATAAATAATTGGCATTAAATAAAAATACTTTTATTTAAAATTAAATAATAAATCATATTTGAAATATATGTGTATCGAAATTATATAAACAAATATGAAGTAATAAAAAATCTAATACCATGTAGCCTACCAAACCCCACCTTCCTAGCATATCAAATCTCATTGGTGGGGATTTGAGGTATAGCTAATGAGGTATGAATTTCATCTAATGAAATCATAAGCCAGATATCATGCCTGAGTTTGAAATGAAAAAAAATCCATACCCATCCTAAGATTTTAGATTTTTAGATGACTTCGATGTAGGGATGCATGTGAAAGTTTTTCATAATTAAATAATTAGTTACTGATCCTAGGATTCTATGCAGTAGCACTTACAGAACCACTAGCTAGATTCTCATGGAAGAATCAAGAATTGACCGGTTTGTGGAAATTCATGGAAATGTAGCATCAGTTGCACCCAGATCTAAAAAATCCAATAAAGAAGCTATGTAATGATCCGAAGAACACCATTGTAGTCCTTAATGGAAGTGATATGAGTGTCTTAGACAAGAACTTTATGAAAGTTCACTTATTTGGAAGAGTAAAATACAAACTGTATGGCTGAACTAACAGCATTCTGCAAGTTGTGTGGCCGAACTAAAGAAATTTCAACATGTGTGACCAAATTACTGATTTTGTTGCAGAAGAGGGCTGCCGTTAGTCTTGGCTAATGTTCGTGAACTGCTGCATATTTAGCACACTTCACAAGTGCCCTTTTCTTTCCATCCATTTTCTTTCCCTCTTCTTTCTTTCCCTCTATTTTCTTCATTTTATGAGTAAAGTACTTTGGCAGGAATCACACCAAAGCCAACCTATATGATGAAGCTGAAGTTCTCAATATAATCAAGCAGTGGTAAAACTACTTTGGCTGTAGAGATTTTCATATATGATCAAATCAAAAGTAAGTTCTTCTCAATTTCTTTTATGTTACCGATTATGTACATAATTTTCGTTGTTTCAATACAAACTAATTTAGCTGTCACAATTTATTCAACTTTGATTTGTAGTAATTTGACATGTGATTAAAAACAAATTTCTAGAGTTTATGAATCATAAACTGGCGATTTGTATTAATTAGACGGTAATGTGAAGAAGGTGATTTGTATTAATTTGACCAGTAATTTATAGCTGGTTTGTACAGTTTATGGATTACAAAGTTTGCAACAGGACAAAATATCTATCTATAAATAAATGTTTGTGTTAGTGATTTATATATTTTACTTTCAGGTTTTTACACTAACAATATATTTTCTTGACGGTGTCACAATTTCCATATTGTAAAAAAATTGGGAATGGAGATCGGGAGATGTACATGGTTTTACTGATGTAATTCCTCAGTGGAATTTAAAGTGTAATATTAGGCTTGTTGTAAGAAATTTGATTATCTTGGATGAGGTTTGGTCAGTCTCTGTTCTTGAACAACTTATCTTTAGAGTTCCTGGATGCAAAACTCTAGTTGTTTCTCGATTCAAGTTTCCCACACCAACTATCAACTGTACCTACGAACTGGAATTTGTTAAGAAAAGATGGGACCATTTCCTTATATTTATTTTTCAGCATTTCATCATACATCTGTTTCTTTTGGTGCTAGTGAGAAACTTATTAAGCAGGTAAAGAAGTTAGATTTTGAGATGACGTAATTAAGATATGCTTTAGAGGCATCTGAAAGAAGATGCCGGGAAGAATTATGAGATGATTGATGGATGTATTTTTTCTTGGCCCCGCTCCGCCTTTAGATTTGCCCAGTGCTGACTATGTTCAAAGACATTGCATATGTTCAAAGACATTGCACATTAGAAGTGCTTATAAACTTGTAGAGCACACAAAATTAGAATCTCACAAGTGTGGAGCTGAATCAAAAGCAAATTTGATAATTGTAAAATTTGAGATTGAAGATTTAAAGTCGAGGCTGATAGTTAAAGAAACTGATTTCCACACCATCACAAAGGAGAATTGGGGTTTATATTTAAAGGTCATGGAAACTCAGTTTAGATAAGCGACAATGTATATCTTAATTGTGCCATCTCAAGCCTACATGGTGAAACTCGAGTTCTCATTATAATTTTTTCCTCCAGTAAAAAAGAAGGGAGACAGAAAAATGCTTCATGTACGCGTGTGTTTCGTGCGAAGTCTGAAATTCCCCCACCTGCTTACAAAATGAGCTAACAATCTTAACCTTTAACGGTCGAGCCCCCATTTTGTATGCTTTTGTATAGTTCGGTCACACAAGTTACAGTTTCTTTAGTTTAGCCACATAACTTGCAGAATGTTAATAGTTCATCCACACATTTTGTAATTTACTCTATTTGGAATTACAAGTACGCAGATATTGACTTTGGGAGGCAACAATCAAAATATATTTTGCTACAGGCCCCATCCTTCATGCTTCTATTGGCGTCGTTCAAGGTTTCCGTTCAGTTAAAAAAATATGTGCAATAACATAATAAAGAATTTTAAAATTAGTTAGAGTCTAAAAGTGTAGTTTAGTTAAATTATTTCTATGTAATAATTTGATTAACAAAATGCCCATAAAAGAATCATATTTGTGTAAAAACTACTAACTGAGATTATTAAAGTGTAATAATAAATATTGAAAAGTAAGATAGGAATATGGACCTTAATTCATTAACGCCTGTTAAGAAGATATAACAAATGGCTATTATTTTTTAAAATAGTAAATTGGTTTGTAACATGTCTACATTCATTAAGAAGTCTTTTTTAGTAAGGAACTAATAATTGACGTCATCAAACTACAGTTAAATGCATATTTTTTTATGAACAAGTGAAATAATCGTTAAAATATTGGAAACCAGCTTGGAAAAACCTCTAAACGGTCAACAACAATCTGATTACGAAACAAAAAATATGTTAAACAAATAGTCATTTTATTTTCAGATCGCTTAATTTTTCGTCCAAAATGTATTATAATGACATCTCGAGCAATCCAGCCTACACTAGTTGTGAAACTAGTAGCATCACAAATGACTTATACATAACTGTTCGATGTGAATGTTACCTATATCCCAAAATATTATATAAATCATTCTCAGAAAAACTACCAAAACACGTAATAAAACACACAAAAAAATAAAACTATAACACATCAACATCCTAAAAAAGGCATGACTAATAACCTTGATAAAAAGGTACTTAATAAGACCTCATTCAAAAATGATTAGATCTCGATTTTATTGAAAAAATAAGTAAATAGAAAATAGTATGGGACAACGACGGGGGAGAGAAGTGAAGTACTAGAATTCTCCATCTACTTCCAAATCCTTATCTACATCTCTATTAACAATTTTCTACAATTCACACCATTTTGCCTTCTACCCCTTTTGTTCTAAATTTACTCTTACTCTCAAACTTTTGATCATGATATATCAAAATATAAGATTAACACATCATTTAAAGCTTTGAATCCATACACAATCACAACTCTCTACCTCCCGTTTAATTACTTCTCATACCGCTCCTACACCAACAAAAATAATATAACATCAAATTATAATCCGGTATTATCCGTTTCTCAGTTGTTGATTTTTGCCTCATATTTAACTGTTTTGGTTGATTTGTGCAAGATGGATGTCATGCCAAATTTTCAAGATGAATTGGTAAGTCGTCGTCTTTGTAATACACACACTGATGGATACATAACATTTAAACTGGTGTTACCTACTTTATTTCGATAAGGTTTTATTTAATTAAAATAAATTTTCCCGATCTGCTTATATAAAAATGAAAAGTTTTCATTTGAATCAGATTGAATGAATATGATGTTTAGTGTTTAAGATCGATTTTGATATTGTTTAGGTTTGGGTTGTAGTCTAACTTGGAAATTTCTTGAATTTCATATAAATCTGAAATGGATCATATTGTTCAATATCGATTTTAGATCTGAATTTGTATATGGTATATATTATCAAGATAAAGATTATTATTTTTAGATTACTAGTTTGTATTAAGATTTGAATCAACCAAAAAAATTATTTGACAATTATACTACGGCACAAAATCATAATTATTTTTTATATGCATTTTTCCCAGGATTCATACTATATCTAACATATTCAGCTTGATTCTTTAAATTTTTTGTTATAGAAGTCATTGATCATTTTTTATATAACTGAATCATGTGCAGTAAACAATGAAGAAAATGCTCCAGAAAATATAAATTAAGGTCATCGTGCGAAGGGACGAATTTCACAGGTAATTTCTTTTTATGTTTATTAAATTTATGCAATGTCACTAAATAAATATGAAAAAAAAGAAACTATGAATTATGTCATGTACCACTCCAACTCTCTGTACAAAATCAATACTCGGCTGTAAATGTGCTTATGAAATACCACTCACAGAAAAAGTAGTAAGTACCGCAGGAGAAAAGAGTTTCATACAAACACTCATTCTTTGACTTTCTCATTCTTTTTAAACATAAATAGGGTAATATAGCTAATAGATCAATTCAAGTTCCTTGAAGACTTTGTTTGTAGTTAGCACTATCACTCTGTTACACCCATTAGCAATCAAATAACTATATATATTGAAATGCAAAATTATTTAAAGGAGTCATTATTATAATAGGTTTGAAAGCACATACCTTACTTAGCTGTGTTTTAAAGTATATATTTGTATTATATTTTTATATATACACATTAATTAATTAAATATATATAATATATCCTTCATTTGTTAAAGAAGTTGGAAGCTGTGTAATGATCCAAAGACCACCGTTGTAGTTCTTAGTGGAAGTGAAAGGAGCGTCTTGGACAAGAACTTCGTGAAACAGACCACCGTTGTAGTTCTTAGTGGAAGTGAAAGGAGCGTCTTGGACAAGAACTTCGTGAAACTTCACTTCTTTGGAATTATACAAATACTGAGTTTTGGAGGCAACAATCAAAAGATATTTTACAGCCGGTCCCATCTCTAATGCTTCTGTTGACGTCGTTCAAGGTGTCCGTTCCGTTGAGGTCCGAGCATCTAATGTGACCCAAGGGTGCAACAATGGATAGTATATTGGGAGAATTAATTCGTCACAATGATGTCAAATCTCCGGACTCCAGTAGACTTTGTCTTCTGTATCGTCAACTTTTTGTTGAGTGATGAGGGAATGTTAAAATATTAATATAAGATCCTGGTATGAGAGCTTTATCTAACACCTTAAGTTGTTTTAAAGATTTTAAGATGTACTGTTTTCTTGACAATTAGCAAGTTAGATCTAATATTACACTCTTCTATTTTGTCTGATCATATTTTAATATTGAATACACTTAATTAAATCATTTTATACTCCCTTTTGTTTCTTTATCTTTTCTTATATCATATAAAGTTTAAACCTAACAAAAAGGAATTACGCAGGATATACAGAGGCTGGGGAGTTCCATTATGGAGTTCTTCAAGTACCTTAATCAATGTGGTCACGATTCCAGTTCTCGCAGCTTTTCCCTTGTCGCCTTGGTATATGCACAAATTAGAAAGGACTGTAGCAGCATCCTTTCCCCCCTTTCGTTACCTTCATTAAGTAGCGCCACGAGTGGTGGAATTGCTCCAAAGACACCAATTGTAACTTTGTTTCCGTCCACAACCGAAAGGCTAAACAAGGTGGCAGCTGCATTTTCCTTTGCAACCATGCTTCCTTTCTTCAGCATATACGTTATACCAGGAACTGCACCACAAGATACAATGCTCCATTTGTTGTTCACACATGTGGAAAGGTTAAGGAGTGCAGTAACTATATCTTCTTGGGCGAGCCAATCTGGAGTTGACAGGAAACCTGCAAGTAACTGGATGGCACCAGCTTCAGCAATTGCAAGAAGGCGAATTCCACTAGCAGCAAATCTCTGATCTTCAGGGTTTCCAGATGTAAGCTTGTTCAGAAGAGTATATATCTTGGACCGTTCAGCGGGTGCACATGTGGACGTCGTTTTACTAGGTTGAGGACATTTTTTAGGTGGTTGAACCTCACTTTCCACAGACCACTGAGCTATGAGGCTACGCAAGACATACTTGGGTGTAAGAGAGAAGTTAGTAAGAAATTGTAGTCTTTGGACAAGTGCGATGCCCTGCTTCTATCCACTTCTCGATGGAAGTCCTCTCGTAATTCCAAAACAATGTAGTCAATGCAGAATATAAACTGTTGGAAAAGGTTTACCTGGCATGTCGAAACAAAAACAGAATCAACCAACTGCAGGGATATAGGACAACGAGTAGCTTCTGATACATATCAGTGTCTGTTTGTATGCTGCAACTTTCCTTCAAAGGATATCCCATCTTGGGGTTTTCTGTCTGAACGAAGTCCTTGTATTACAAAATTATAGTTTTGAAGTATCCAACTTGTAAAGACCACACTCTATTTGTAAACTACCACTTTTATTCCATTTTTATTGTCAATGCATTCAAAGTATTTGAACTCAATAATTTCAGAATCATTAATACATTGTTCAGATTTAAGGCTTCACAAGTATGTCAAAAATAAAATATTTGGCAGAAAAAGATTAAGATCACAAAATAGACGTCAAATAAAGAAAGAAATGCAGATACGGCTCTCTCGGTAGTCAGAAATTATCAATCCGTCGACTCTTTTGAACAGTTTCTCTCCTCAGATATAATATTTCCACTCATCAGAGCCTTCTTTATCACCGCATTTGCACCAAGGCCATTGTGAACAATAGAACATAAATTTTTATTTGACATGTGGAATTTGACAGATATGAAATTCGACTTGCAGTCACCAAATTTAACTTCACTATTCTGTGAATTTCTTGTTTAATATGCTATGCAATGAAATTTTTACATATTCATATGGTGTCTTTGAATTGTTAGATACTGAAGCTGCAAGAAATGAATACGCATTTTTCAATGACCGGTGATCATTCTGAACAAGCATAGTTCCTTTAAGAAAAATGAAGAAGAATAAACATGTAAACATAGAACATTCAACTGAATCTTTCCAATATCAAATTAATAAAAATACCAAAGTCGTACTCTTTTTTCAACATGAAGCAATCTTATAGAGAAACTTAATCAGATGATGCCATTTTCCTAATTAAACACAACTTTTAACCATCATAGATATATCAAGCTAATATCCAGATATACATAATTTGAACATAAATTTATGTTTAAATATTAAGTCTAAATAGATGTATATATGATTAATAATAATAATAATACGGTACGTATGTGTTAGCAAATTTTGTGATGAAAAATCATTGATACAGTATGACAAAAATCATCGAAATTGATGATAAATTATATTATTTTTGTAACAATAAACACGAATATATATCAAATGAATTTATATTACAGGTCATCAAATTGTCTAAACCTTCTACCTCTTCTTCTCCACATAAGTCCTTCCCATTCACAATGACGGTAGGAAACCTTACTCTATTATTACCCAACACTTCTTCGAGTTCTCTTATATATATTGGCTCTTTTGAACAGATTCTCTCCTCAAATGAAACATCTTCGCCCGTCAGATACATCCTTGCAACACTATTTGCGCCATATTGGCCATCAATAGTGTTACTTGTGTAAAGAATCAACTTGTTCTTAGTTGCCTTATGACTTGACGAGGATGAGGAAGAACTGGCTTGTGAAATTGCAGTGTTTAGTGATGGGAGGCGGGGTTCTAGGAACTTGGTAACTAATTTTTCTCCAAACAATTTGACAGTGTTGGGGATGAATGTAGTACTCCCCTTAATCTTTACTTGTACTAGTTGATAAGCCCAAAAATGAATGTGGATCAAAATATCAATATTAAATGATTAATTTATAGATATTAATTCAAAATTATATTTAAAATATTTAATAAAGAAAATTGTACTATTATTACAATTTTGAAATTATAGGTAGTTTTAGTAATTCAAATCTTATAGAACACCAAACTTAATGTTATTTTGTCGTCCGAAAACACATAATTAACATTTTACATAGAAGTTTTAACCAAAAAATGAGCAACACGGTTGGTGGATAATTTAACAAAATATTAAATCAACTACTAAGTAATTGCATATTCGATTTCTTTTTGTTAGCTGCATTTGTATTTTTATATAGTTTGTAATCGCATTTGTTTTTCTAATAATTTTTTTTGTATATGTATAAATTTGCATTTGGTGCGAAAATCGAATTTTAAAGATATAAATCTTGATATTACAATATATAAATAATATAAATATGTGGTATAAGATGAATCAAAAAATGGGTAAAATATTACATATAGACAGTACGCCATAGAAGGCCTATCTACACACTTTGGTATGAGTGTTTTAGAAAATGTTACAATAGGTTTGAAATTATGGTCATATCACTAACACCCCGATTTTCATGTTACCATAGTCAAATATCCGTGTTGTTATAGCTTAAAAAATCTATGGTGTTCACATAGATATTCTCTATTGCGACCCCGGGGTATGTTGACATAGACGACTTAATAAAAAAAATTAATTTCAACCCAAAATTAAATTTATCTTTAAAAGTAATTTATTTAAATAAAGTAATGTATCGAGTGGCTTAAAAAGTAAAATTCCGGCAAATAAATAAATTACTCATATTTATAAACATGATAGTAATTTATTTCATTTTAAAATTAAATGAATATACTTTATAAATAGTTTGATAAAATTAATAAATTTTGATTAAAATCATTAAAACAGATTTTTATAGAAAATAAAAATCTATAATATCATGGATTATTTAAAAATTGATTGAAGTAAAATATGTAATGCAATAATTATAATGCCAATAATTTAATAAAAATTATGATATTTTTAAAAAATAAAAAAATTGCAAAAAGATATGAAATTGAATAAGTGGCTAAAAGCGGCAAATTAAAATTTCAGGTGGAGCCAAAAATTAAATCGGGTCAAAACATCCACCTTCCTCTCTTCTCTCATTATCTCTTTCTTCACCCAGACATCTCTCTCTCTAAACAAGTCCGAGATGTTTAACCCCGATCCACGAAAATTCGAGCAATATATTAGGGTTCAATTCAAGAGTTTCGTGTTTAATTAGGTCGAGCAGAGGATTCTGGTTTAATAAGCATCCCACTTTTGAGGTGTAATCTCCAAATTCAGTTTTATCTTGGTTTCATTTTTTCTTAATTCGGTCTAAAGTATTTCCGAGTTCTTGTTATTTCCATATAAATCCATATTTTGAATGTAATTAAATTTAATATCATTCTAACTTATAATTCTTCCGACAGAGTAACGGAGTGTTGGATTCAAGGGTTTAAGGAAAATTATGGTTCGAGCAATAGATTTGGTTTCAATTAAGGTTCGAGAAATGAATCGAGTTTAAGCACCTCTTCCAATTTCAACTTATGCGTTTGGGTTCGAGCAGTGTATTCGAGATGCAGTTCTTGGTGGATCTTTGTTTGGCCAATCCTCTTCATCAAGGTTTTGTCACATATTTGGATTTGGAGGCAATAACATTTTTTATAAATAATACCATTTTTAGGCCAACTTAGGGGTGTAAACGAGCCAAACTGTTCTTGAGCTACTCGAGCTCGGCTCGTAAAAAATTCGAATTCGGCTCGTAAATAATCGAGCCGAGCTCGAGCTCGAGCTTCAAATTATTCGGCTCGTAAGGTTCGCGAGCCTTATCGAGCCTCTATTATTTTTTATTTTTTTAATTATAAATATATTTTTATGTAAATATTTAATATTTTTTATATATTATTTATTTTTATCGAGTCGAACTCGAGCCGAGCTCGAGCCGAACTTGAGTCGAACCAATCATATTTCAAATGTTTGTTAATATTTAGTGAATTAATTCGAGTTTTCGAGCCGAACTCGAGCCTACCGAACCTTTTACGAGCCGAGTTTCAAACTTGAAATTAAAGGCTCGGTCGAGCTCGAGCTCGAGCCCAAACTGTTTAATCGAGCTCGAGCCGAGCCTGACAGTATTCGGCTCGGCTCGGCTCGATTACACCCCTAGACCAACTTAGTACATGAGCAGACACACAAGTACATGACCAAAATATAGATGAATTATTAATGTATGAGTTTGATACCTTTCCAATACCTCGAGGATCTAATCTATATTTTGTGCTTGAGGATTAAACTTCCACTAAAGTATTTCATTAGAAAGTTAATTTATAGTCTGCAAATTAAAAAAAAAATTGATAAAAAAGAAGAAACAACAGTATGTCATATGAACAGAGCTAAGAATCAGATGTTTAACCTCATTTTATTGTAGGCAAAAGCTAAATCAATTAAGTTGTGTTTTATGATAACTTAAAAAGGTTCAGAGACTTGACAAGTTATAAAACTTGGATTATCAAGAAAAACAAGGAATCATAAGATAGTTGTTAGATAATGAATCACACACAAAAGGAGGGGGTGAATGTGTTTTTATGTTTTTCTGCTTTTGTTGAATTGTTTAAGGTGGTGAACGAAGTAAATTAAATCTTGTAGTGAAATGTGTTAATATTGAAATTAAACAAGTAAGAACAATGGACATAGATCTTTCAAAACTCACTTAATTTTATATTAAAATTAAGAATGTTTTGCTACAAAATTTCTAGGCTCTTTGTTGATAAAGAGCTTAGCTTCTTCCTTGAGAGAATACAAGATTTTTCTTATCTCAATTGTTACTTCTTACAAAGAATCCAATGTTTACTTTATAGAACAGTAAACACTGGTTATTACACAGCATGCAACAACATGTACTAAACCCTAATTTAGATAATCAAACCTTTCTATTTCTGGCTTAGTGTATCTTTGCTAATCTTGCACGCCTGTGACTTTACTTTGTCAGTAAATCTTGGCCTTGGATCTTGCACTCTTCAAGTTGCTTTTGTAAACTTGTCAATCCAACTTGATTAGATTGTTTGTTGATTGTTAATCTTGAATATTGAACTGGTCTGCACTTTGTACTTTGAGTTTTACCTCGACATCTCCAGTTTGGTATATAGAGAACTTGACATCTCGATAAGTATAATGACTTATCGAGATCTCTCATTACTCTATAATTGTTTTGACTTGTATAGGTCTTTGATTTCTCTATAAGAGAATTTAGCTTGTCTAGGTCTCTCATCTTCATGTCTTCACTTTGGCTTATCGATATCTCTGAGTTCTCTAGTGACTAATTGACTTGTCAATAACTCAGAGTTTTCTAGTGATATTTGACTTGTCGATATCTCAGAGTTCTCTAGTGAAATTTGACTTGTCGATATCTCTGAGTTCTCTAGTGAAATTTGACTTGTCGATATCTCTGAGTTCTCTAGTGAAGAAATGACTTGTCGATATCTCCAATCTTCATGTCTTCAATTTGACTTGTCGATATCTCTGAGTTCTCTAATAGCTTTCCTGACTTCTCTATAAGTCATTCTGGAGTTCTCGAATGACTTCTTTATAACACTAAATATGTGACTTGTAGAGATCTTGAGTTAGAATATTTTTCTTAAAACAGATTTATTCAACTCCAAGCTTCTTCATAATTCTTCTGAGGCATGATCTTTTTGATCTTCTTCCAAATAGAATTCTTAGGTTTGATACTGTTTACAGAAAAAGACTCCAGTCTGCTCTTTGACATTTTTACAGACTTTAAATGTTACAATACAAAATACAAACTAAGATTACAATACAACTTACTTAGGGTTGTCAATTTGACTTAGTCTTGTTATTGTATCGGCATTCTTGCACAATAATCTCCCCCAATTTGTGAGAAGATTGCTTATCACAAATTCATGCCTGTTAACAAGACTAACCCCAATCTACAATGGAAAATAAGTCTAATATAAAAATTGACTCAAATACAACATTTATACATCAGGTGATTTCTTGAGTTTAAACAGTTATATACATCAGACAAAGACTTGGACTTTTGATTCTTCTCTAATGATGTCCTTTAGATATACAAGAATTTCAAGTTCCTCTATGATTGGTGTCCATGTTAAAGCTTCCACCAGCTTGAGTCTGTCTTGCTTTGGAGAACCATCTAACATCTCAATTCTAAACTTTGAGAATGAGCCAGCTTTTACATTCAGAAATCTTCCATCCTTGGAAATTCTGCTCATTCCTTTTTCCTTGAGTTCTTCTGATCTTTTAATATACAATTCAATCTCCTCATCATACTTCCTCTTCTTCTCCTCATATCCAGCTTTATTCCTTGCTCTTCTTTCATCCCTTGAAATCAACCATTCAGCCAACACAGATCTCCATGCTCTTGTAGCAGTATCCTTATCCTTCAGTAAACTTATCACTCTTTTAATTTCTGTGGGAGAGAGAGTGTCCATTAAGTTGCTGTCAAGAAAAGTGAAGGACTCATCTTCAAAGTAGATTCTTACTTCCCTTAAGAGTTACTACCCAGACTCTAACTATTTCCTCAACTAGTTGTTGGAAATAATCTTCATCTGAGATGCACCAATTTAAAGGTAGAAAGTCACTTTACTTGAAACAGTTTCAGATGGCCCTTTAAGTGATTTCAAATTTTTCAGTAGGCTTAGCCTTCTTAGGTTTCCTCCCAACAGACTTGAAATGAGTTTTGTGTGATGGTTTGACAAAAGGTAGGTTTGTGATTTTCTTGAGAGATATTTGGCTTATGGTAATTGGTATTTTTAGAAAGGTGTTAGCATTTTGTTTGCATAGGAATTTAGGCTTAGAGGTTTGAGGTGGTTTGATGATTGAGTTTGTTGGCTTTGAAGGTTGAGCTTGAGTTGTTTGGATTTTTAGGGTTTGATATGGTTCTGAGCCATCACGCCTTTTTTTGCTTCTTCTTTCTTCTCTTATTTTCTTGTCAGCTTCCTTCTTCTCATCCTGCTTCTTGTCCTTGCTACCAGTTACTTTAGAAGATTGACTTGGATTTAAGCCAGATGGTTTTTGTGTATCATCCTTCTACTCATCATCATCCTTGTTATTTCTTAGATTGTATTGAGTGTTTGGTAGCATGCTACCAGCATTTACAAGGTATATGTCTAAGATCTTTATCATCTCAACATCCTCATGCTTCTTGCTCCTTTTGTACTTTAGATCAGATTGCAAAGTCATGATCAGCCTCATGTTTGATCTGACATAGAGCTTTGGAACAAGGAAGTGTTTGCTTTGCTTGGTTGTTGGACAGATGTGGACTACCCTTTTTTGTGGATATAGATAGGCTTCAGGGAAAGCAGCTATCTGTGCATTTTTGAGCTCATGAAAAAGTTGGGTATCTTCTTGAATAACTGGATTTACTTTCTCAATCATTACATCAAGTTCAGATGCTCTTAAAGTTTTGATATTTGGAAGAGACACCTGAAGACATCTGTCCACACCCCCATCATTGATGTTCACAACAATCCTTTTCTCCAGAAAATTATCAATTTTCCAACCACTGCCCTGATGAAGTTGATGTTCTTGGCCAAAGCTTTCTTGTAGGTCATGTAGTTATTTTAAAGAGACATTCTTAGTATTGCAAGAAGTTCACTGAATTCTTGGTCTTGGTTGGGTCCTTCTGCAGCCTTTAGAAGCCCTTCTTTTCCAACATCAACTTGAGCATTTGAAGAGCTTTGACCAACCTAGATAGGATCTTTAAATTTAGCTTTAGCATCCATGGGTTGTTGAATACTAGCCTCAATCTCCCCCTTAGTCTTGGTGACAGGCATGAGTAGAGGAGTTGGCAGTTCTGGCCTTATTTCTTCAGGTAGAAAGGGTAATGGTATGTTGAGTTTCCCCATGATGGCCCCCAAAGCAACTGAATTCTGCATTTGGAGATGTTTGTGAGAGTCCACCAGGGTCTTGATATCTGATTGTTGACTTTTGACTAGAGAAGTCAAAGCTTGGACTTGAGCATTTAAGGAAGCATTAGAGGTCTCTAGAGAGGCAACCTGTGCCTTGAGATCTTGAAGGTCTTGAGAAGATGAGCTTGAAGTAGAGATAGAAGTAGATAGTCCAAATGAAGTTTGCACATGCTTTTGAATTTCATCAACAACCAAAGGGGAAGGAATGTATATTGCAGTGTGCATTTGATCCAGCTTCCACCTTGTGTCATTGAAATTTGTGCCTTGTGCAAAGCTACAAAAGAGTCCTTCAGTTGTGTAACACTCTTGTCAATCCCACTGAGATCATATCTAGACATTTGTTCTAAAAAAGTTTTGAATTGTTTCTTGATCTCAGTCTGAGAGGGGATGATTTGATCCATCTTTTCTCTAACTATCTTCATAATCTTGTCTTGATGCCCAGTGAGAGTAATCTGAAGTGCTTTTCCAAAGTTACGGAAAGCCTTGATTTGAGCATTGTATACCTCATTCACTTCATCATATACCTCCCGTGGAGTTAAGGATCTAGCATTGCTCCCCAATATGGTTAGGTATTCTTCCCTGAACTGGGCTAGTACAGCATCCATTTCAATAGCAAAGTCCTTATCCAACCATTTGTCAAAGTTAGCATCCTCACCAGCTTCATCAATTATTTTAGCTTGTTGTTCCTCAACATCTATCTGGTAGGATAGCATAATGGCTTGATAGTACTGGTTTGACATGTCTGAGGGTAAAAGTTGCTGGGAGATCTGTGCAAGTCCTGCTAGCTGATCCACCCTGAAATCTTCAAGGTTAGATGGAGGTGCAGCTTCTTGTAGCCAGTTGGAGAGAAGGTGTGGTTATTGAGGTTGGGAAGTTGAGGGTTGTGGAGTTGGATCAGAACCGCCTGTGATAGAAGTCACAGTTTGACTCACAGTAGGTATTGTGGTTATGACAAGTTGTTGTTCCACACTAGTTGTGGGAACCTCCAATTAAATTGGAGGGAATTTGGCTGGGTTACTTTCATGTGCACCAGTCTCAAACCCTTGTGTGTCTTGCACCACACTGTCACCTGAATGTGCTATTATTGCCTCCTCAATGATAGGATCATTGGCAATTGTACTCCTAGCATCAACTGCTAATGTAATTTCTGCTAGGGTTTTGAGGGGAGTTATTCCTTGAACAGGAACCTCCAATTGAATTTAAGAGAATTTAGATAGCTCCCCCTCAGGAGTACTACCCTCAAACCTAACAGCCTGTGAAGGCTGATTTGCACATGAAGGTGCATTTGTAACATCCATGGGGTCTTCAGTAAAAACTGATGAATCCCCCATGTTTGTGTTGGTATCATCAAGGTCTACCCCATCATGTAGCCTCTCACCAACTAATTGTGGTTTCTGGGTGGTGATCAAAGTTTCTTGAACCAAGTCACTTGAATGAGCTTGCACTTGAGAAATGGATTCAAGTGTTGTATATGAAGAAGAAATTTGTGAGATTAAGAGTTGTTGTTCAGTAGTGAGTGTTTTCAGCTCCCCTGAATGGATGAAGGAGCTTCAATAGATGTGCTCTCACCGTGTGTGGCATTGTTAAGTGGCATTTTTATCCACTTATAACGCTTCATAAATCTTTGAATTTATGTTTTGTACTCAAGTTATTTGTGTTTTTGATGTGTTTTTGTAATGTTTTGCATTTCAGACATATAACAGGAATCTAGGTGAGTTAGCATTGCTTTGATGCTAAAATGGTGTTAGGAAGGTGTCATGAAGATTGCTTGTGCAAAGACCATCAAGAACCAGCAATTAAAGAGAAGCAAATTCAAAAGTTTTTCCAAAAGAACGGCGCGCCCTCGCTAGGCTAGCACGCGGCCGCGCCAGAAGTATAGAAGGTCAGCGCGCCCGCGCTGGTGAAGCACGCGGATGCGCCAGGTCGGGATGAAAAAATCATGATTCTCTTACAATTCTAATTTATGGGCTTCTAATCTGCATGGGATGCTATATAATGACAACTTAAGATCGTTTTTCAATAAGGAGACATAACAGAGCTTAAGGAGAGATCGACGAGAAGACCTATAGCATAATTCAACAAAGGCGAAGAAGACCTAGTTTATTCTTGTGATTCTTTGTTCTAAGTTGTAATCTTGGATGCTCGTTTCTTGTTTGTTGAACCTATACTCTTGTTACGTACTTGGTTTATTATTTATTCAATATAAAAACTACGTTTATTATACCATGCTTTCATCGGAACCCACGTTGATGATGAGTCTGATTATGGGCTAATCGTTATCGTGGGGTTCTAGCGGATTTACTTATGGATTTCTTTAGTTAATTTTATTTTGATACCTTAGTGTGTGGTGATTGTATGATAACCTAGTTTTGGTTGTGCCTATTCGTCTTATGAGCGTCACGAACTTATAAGATAGCGTAATAATCTCTTTTAAAGCGAAAGTGAATTTAGAGGTTTAGAACTTGCCATGCTAGCATAGGTTCATGTATTTGATATGCATGATTCATAGGTAATTTTAACCATCTTACTTGCCCTATGTAATCATGATTGATAACTTGCGCATTAAATCGTTAAGTTGTCAAATTCTATAGATATATAGGGTCTCAATATAATTGGTGTCTATTCAACTTCTATCTCTTTTGTGGATGTCTGATAGTAGGATATTTGTACAACAAAAGTTGGCATTTACTAGTTTCGTGTTATCTGATTAGTGTCATCACCATTACATGCTAAGGTTAAGAACAAAAAGGCTATTGAGTGAAGTAGTAATGAAGTTAAAATCCCATGTTTGTGTTATATAGTTAATCACTCCTTTTAATCTCTTAGTTAATGTTCTTTAGTATAATCTGTAGTTAATCATAATTATAAACAATCTCAATTTGTGATCATCTTAGCATTGAGTAATAACCATAACATTGTTGCATAAGTACATTGATTAAAATCAACCTAAACCAGTCTCTGTGGGAACGAACTAGAATTAATTCTATATTACTTGTGATCGCGTATACTTGCGTAAATATTTGCATGTGTTTTCGTCCTAACATATTTTTGGCGCCGCTGCCGGGGACTTGGTGTTAATTTTTAGTTTATGTGCTTGACATCAGTGTTCGTTAAAGTTCATTGACTCGGATATTTTACTTACTTGTCATTTGTTGCTTTTTCAGGTACTCTAGAGAGCGTGTATGTTAACGCGTTCTCAACTTCGAAAGAGAACACTGGAAAAAGCAGAGGAGGAAGTAGTTGAAGAAATCTTTGTTGAGAAAAAGTTGAATAAGAAGCTCTTGTTGCAATAGGTGAACCAGAAGCAAATACAAAGGATTTAATGGACTATTCTCAGCCAAAGATCAATGATATTCATTCTAGCATTGTCCGACCAGCCATCACGGCTAACACTTTTGAAATCAAAGCTAGCACGATTCAGATGATACATAACTCAGTTCAGTTTGGGGGTTCTCCAACGGAAGATCCCAACATGCATATTAGAGATTTCATCGAGATCTGCGACACTTTCAAATTTAACAATGTTACTGAAGATGCTATTAAGCTAAGGCTTTTTCCGTTTTCTCTAACAGATAAAGCTAAGAGCTGGTTACATTCTCTACCACCAAGCTCTATCACCAAATGGGAAGAACTCACTCAAAAATTCCTTACTAAGTTCTTTCCTAATGCGAAGACAGCTGCAATCAGGAATGCTCTTACTCAATTTGCGCAGCAGTCTGGAGAGTCATTGTGTGAGGCTTGGGAGTGATATAAAGAGATGCTTAGTAAGTGTCCTCACCATGGGATGCCTGACTGGATGATCATTAACTACTTCTATAATGGTTTGGGTGCAACTTCTAGACCCATGCTTGATGCAGCATCAGGTGGAGCCTTGTGGGCTAAAAGCTACGATGAAGCTTATGAATTGATTGAACTAATGGCTGTTAATGAATACCAGAATCCTTCTCAGAGACTAACTCAAGGAAAGGTAGCAGGAATTCTGGAGGTAGATGCAGCTACTGCTATAACTGCTCAGCTTAAGGCTTTGACGATGAAGGTGGATCCTTTGGCTAATTATGGAGTTAATCAAATCACTACTGTCTATGAGCTTTGTGTTGGTGCCCATGAGACGGAGCAGTGCGTTATTTCTAATGAATCAGCTCAGTCCGTGAGCAACTTTCAGAGGTCGCAGCAACCAGTTCCAGCCACCTATCATCCCAACAATGGCAATCATCCTAACTTCAGCTAGAGCAATACTCAGAATGCGGTACAACAGCCTTATCAGCAATATGCAGCAAAGTAATACAACCACCCTGGTTTTCAACAGCCGCAATATACACCAAGACAACAACTCCAGCTACAACAATCTAATGAAAAATCTGTATTTGAGGAGTTGAGGCTCATGTGCAAGAGCCAAGCAGTGTCTATCAAGACCTTGGAGAGTCAAATTGGGCAGATTGTCAATGCCTTGCTAAGACAGAAGTTCCAGGCAAGAATGAAGCTAAATAGCAGGTTAAGGCAATCACATTGAGGTCTGGGAAGGTTGTAAATCCCGAAAATCTCAAGTTTCGAAAGATGAAGTTGTGGCTGAGGAAGAAGTGCAGAAGGAAGCAGAAGTAGAACCAAGGAAGACTACTGTGGAACACACTCCTCCTGAGGGTAATACAGGGGAGAAACAGATCTATCCTCCACCTCCTTTTCCTAAAAGGCTGCAGAAGAAAAAGCTAGATAAGCAGTTTGAGAAGTTTCTGGAGGTGTTCAAGAAATTTCATATCAATATACCTTTCGCTGAACCTCTTGAACAGATGCCTAGTTATGCGAAGTTTATGAAAGGTATTATCTCTCAGAAAGTGGAGCTTGATAACTTAGAGACTGTTGCTCTCACGGAGGAGTGCAGTGCTGTGCTACAACAGAAGTTGCCTCCGAGGCTTAAAGATCCTGGAAGCTTCACTATTCCTTGCACTATTGGAAACTTATCATTCGACAAGTGTTTGTGTGATTTAGGAGCTAGCATCAATATGATGCCCTTGTCTGTTTTCAAAAAGTTGGATTTACCTGATCCAAAGCCTACTTATATGTCCTTGCAGTTGGCCGATCGCTTTATTACATATCCACGAGGCATTGTGGAGGATGTATTGGTCAAAGTGGACAAACTCATCTTTCCTGCTGATTTTGTAATTCTTGATTTTAAGGAGGATAAGAAGATTCCCATAATCTTGGGAAGGCCATTCTTGGCTACTGGTCGAACCTTGATAGATGTGCAGAAGGGTGAGCTTATCAGGCGAGTACTGGATCAAGATGTGACTTTCAATGTATTCAATGCCATGAAATTCCCGACTGAAAACGAGGAGTGCTTAAAAGTGGAGTTGGTCGATTATGTGGTTACTTCAGAACTTCATCGAATGCTAAGGTATAATGCCTTAGAGAAGGCCTTGTTAGGGAATTTAAATAGCGAAGATGACGAAGGTGATGAGCAGTTGCAATATTTGAATGCTTCTCCTTGGAAGAGAAGGCTGGATATGCCTTTTGAATCTCTTGGAATGTCTGAACTGAAAAATGCTGAGGGGCGACTCAAGTCTTCTATTGAGGAAACTCCTACATTAGAGCTTAAACCATTTCCTGAACACTTAAGGTGTGCTTTTTTAGGCGCCCAATCTACTTTTCCTGTTATAATTGCATCTGACCTTTCAGGTAGTGATGAGGAAAAGCTCTAACAAATTCTCAGAGAGTTCAAGTCGGCAGATATTAATGGAATCAGTCCTTATTACATGCATAAAATTCTTTTAGAGGAAGGAAGTAAGCCTACTGTTGGGCAACAGAGAAGGCTTAATCCGATTATGAAAGAGGTTGTGAAGAAGGAAATTCTCAAGTGGCTGGATGCAGGGATCATCTATTCTATTTTTGACAGTTCTTGGGTAAGTCCAGTTCAGTGTGTGCCAAAAAAAGGAGGTATCACAGTTGTTGCTAATGAGAAGAATGAGCTCATTCCTACTCGAACAGTCACAGGGTGGAGAGTTTGCATGGATTACAGGAAGCTGAATAAGCTACAAGGAAGGATCACTTCCCTCTTTCTTTTATTGATCAGATGCTTGATAGGTTTGTTGGGCATGAGTACTACTATCTTATGGATGGTTATTCGGGTTATAATTAGATTCACATCGCTCTAGAGGATTAGGAAAAGACTACCTTCACTTGTCCTTTTGGTACTTTTGCCTTCAGAAGAGTTTCTTTTGGGTTGTGTGGTGCACCTGCCACATTTCAGAGATGCATGATGGTTATCTTCTCTATTATGATTGGCAGAATGTGGAGGTGCTCATGGATGATTTCTCTGTGTTTGGTGATTCTTTTGACGAGTGCTTGCAAAATCTTGGCGCCATTCTTAAAAGGTGTGTTGAGACCAATCTGCTTCTCAACTGGGAGAAATGTCACTTTATGGTGCGACAGGGCATCATTCTTGGGCACAAGGTCTCTAGTAAGGGTCTTGAGGTGGATAAAGCCAAGGTGGGGGTCATTGAAAACCTTCCTCCACCAATTTCTGTTAAGCGAGTCCGCAGCTTTCTTGGTCATGCGTGTTTCTATAGGCAGTTCATCAAGGACTTCTCAAAAATCTCTAAACCCTTGTGTAATCTTCTAGAGAAAGATGTCCCTTTCAAGTTTGATGATGAGTGCCTTGCTGCTTTCGAGATCTTAAAGAAGAATTTAATCACGGCACCTGTCATTACTGCACCTGATTGGAATGAACCTTTTGAGATGATGTGCGATGCAAGTGACTATGCAGTTAGAGCAGTTCTTGGGCAGAGAAAGAACAATATATTTTATGTGGTCTACTATGCTAGTAAGACCCTCACTGGTGCTCAACTGAACTATACTACTACTGAGAAAGAACTCTTAGCCATTGTTTACGGTTTTAAGAAGTTTCGATCTTATTTTCTTGGGACGAAGGTGACAGTTTTCACTGATCACGCTGCAATTCGCTATCTCGTCTCGAAGAAGAACTCAAAGCCTAGACTGATTCGATGGGTTCTTTTACTTCAGGAATTTGAGTTAGAGATCAAGGACAGGAAAGGTACTGATAATCAAGTCATTGATCATCTCTCTCGTTTGGAAGATCCAAGTGCAACTTCACAGAATAAGACATTGATAAATGAGTCTTTTCCTGATGAGCAGTTGTTTGGGGTACAAGAAGAAGAACCGTGGTTCGCAGACATTGTGAACTATCTTGTGAGAAACATTATGCCTCCAGACTTGTCTTATGCTCAAAGGAAGAAGTTCCTTCATGAGGTGAAATGGTATATGTGGGATGAGCCATTTCTGTTTCGGCAAGGAGCTGACCAAATCATCAGGAGATGTATTCTGTACAGCGAAATGGGGGGATCTTGCGAAGTTGCCATTCGACTGTTTATGGAGGCACTATGGTGGAGAAAAGACAGCAGCTCGTGTCCTTGAAGCAGGATTCTTTTGGCCTACATTATTTAAGGTTGCGCATTAGTTTATTTTGAAGTGTGATCGATACCAGCGGGTTGGTAATATGTCCAAGAGGGATGAGATGCCTCTTAATGTGTTTCTCGAGGTTGAGGTTTTCGATGTTTGGGGAATTGACTTCATGGGGCCATTTGTCTCATCTTGCAACAATCAGTATATCTTGTTGGGGGTTGATTATATGTCGAAATGGGTTGAAGTCAAGGCCTTACCGACAAATGATGTGAAGGTAGTGCTTAATATTCTTCATAAGCAGATATTCACAAGATTTGGGACTTCAAGAGTCATAATCAGTGACGAAGGATCGCATTTCTGCAATCGCAAATTCACTGGTATGATGCAGCGGTATAATGTGAATCATCGCATTGCTACTGCCTACCATCCGCAAACTAATGGTTAAGCTGAAGTTTCTAACAGAGAGATCAAACGCATTTTAGAGAAAGTTGTATGTCCATCAAGGAAGGATTGGTCTTCGAAGCTGGATGAAGCTGTTTGAGCATATCGAACAGCATATAAGACTCCGCTAGGTATGTCACCATTTCAGTTGGTTTATGGTAAGGGGTGTCATTTTCCTGTGGAGCTCGAGCACAAAGCATATTGGGCTTTGAAGAAGTTAAACCTTGATTTGGATGCAGCTGATAAGAAGAGGATGCTTCAATTGAATGAACTCGATGAGTTTCGGCTTCAAGCGTATGAGAATAACAAAATGTATAAGGAAAAAGTCAAGAGGTGGCACGATAGGGGTCTAGTGCTCAAATCATTTATGCCGGGGCAACAAGTTCTTTTGTTCAACTCTCGTCTCCGTCTTTTTCCTGGAAAGTTGAAGTTGAGGTGGTCAGGGCCATTTGTTATCAAAACTGTGTTTCCACATGGAGCGGTGGAGATTTTTGAAAATAATTCAGGCAAAGCGTTCAAAGTGAATGGACAAAGGTTGAAGCATTACTATGGGGATACGGCAAACCGTGAGGTGGTTAGTTCCGTTTTATTATCCACCTGATCTCGGGATTCTACGTCAAGCTAATGATGTAAAGTAAGCGCTTCTTGGGAGGCAACCCAAGTTTGTTGTACATAAGTAGATAGAGGAAGAAGAAAGAAGGAGAAAAACACAAAAAAAATCAGAAAAAGAAAAAAATTCAGTGCTAACTACAGTAGCATGATGCGCCCGCGCTAAAAATCCAGTAGCATGGTGCGCCCGCACTGGTATGCGGGGCGGCCATACTGGTTTTCCAGTAGCACATCACGCCCGCGCTGCCAGGCGGGGCGGCCGCACTGGCTCCCTGTTTCTGAAAAAAGGGTAGAAATACGGGGATTTAAACACCAAATCAATTCCCAACCGAATTTTACTCTCCCACTTCCATATTTCCCTCTCCAAATCAATTTCAATCACCCCATTACTCCCATTATTCCCATAATCAATTCCCACTTCTTTTCCATAACTAATTCTCTCCCAAATTCCTATATATACACACTTATACACAAACTTTTCCATCACTTCACAAATTCTCAAACACATAAATCTCTCTTATACACTTCTATTCTCGCAAACTTATTCACTTTCAATGGCACCTAAAAGACAACGAACCCAAGTTAGCAGCAGCACCACCGATTCTTCGAGTGTGGGTGGTGTGAGGCCTAGGTTTTTAACTCCGGAGGATGAGGCGGAGTATGTGAGGTTGCTTTCGAAGCCCATAGCAAAGGAGCGAGGTTTTCTGCCATCGGGAAGGGATGGTAAGTTGCTGGAGATGATTGTGAAGATGGGTTGGATTGCTTTTTGTGAGGCACCCGTTGCGGTACCTATGAGTGTGATTTGTGAGTTTTACGCGAATGCAAAGGCGGATAAGAACAGTTTTACGATGGTGAGGGGTTGACTGTGGATTATAATGTGGAGGCCATTCGTCGGGTGATAAATCAGCCCGAGAGACAGCCGGGGTAGGAGGATTAGAATGCGAAGATCGGTGATGATTTTGACTTGGATTTGATAGTTATTACGTTGTGTATGCCAGAGATCCATTCGAAGTTCAAGAAGGGCACGAATGAGTATGCCACTTTCCTTGCCTCGTGTATGAACAAGTTTGCACGTGCATGGAATTCTTTTATCTTTGCCAACATCATGCCATCATCTCATGTGCATGATGTTACTGTGGAGTGTGCATGGTTACTGTGGGGGATTTTTCAGGGAGATTATGTGGATCTCGGGATGGTGATTTATCATGGTATCTTGAGGTTTCTGCGAGGCAGTACTACAGATTATATTCCCTATGCGTCCATTGTGACGAAGCTGTGTGTGGCGGTCGGAGTTCATTGGCCTGCACATGAGCAGTTGCAGCTCCCTAGTGCCCTAATTGATAGTTCAATATTTTTGAGTATGCAGGAGTGGTATGGTGGGAAGCCTGATCTGAAGGGGCTTGGTTATTCTTATGACCACTTACCGGGTGGCCGTCCAGCTGATCAGACGTATGCTGGTGGTACTACTCAGGCGAGCAGAGCCGTATGGAGAGCTCAGTTGGGTGAAGAGGCCGATCCTTCACGATCACAGCGGCAGCAGGAAGCACAGGGCAGTGCCGGTTTGAGTTCAGCGCAGTATAGGTGCTTGATGAGGAGGATGGATGCGATGCATGACATCTATAGTCGGTTTGCACAGGACCTCACCCAGGCATTGGGGACTGCATTTAAAGCTACGGGAGTTGATATTTAGTGGCCAGTATTCGGTGAGGACTCTGTGTACCCACCTCCAGACACTCCTGACACACCACCCCATGAGGGTGATGACCCTAATTCTGAGTAGGTGTGCCTGGTTCTTTACTATTACCTTCACTGAGGACAGTGAATATTTTAAGTTTGGGGGTAGTAGTTAAGGAATATATGTTTGTGTGTATCTCATATAGTTTGCATATTCATGATAGTTAGTTTATATAGTTGCATATTGATCATGTAGTTTTTTGTTATTTTATTTTGTTGTTAGTATGATGCATATAGTTTCATGCATTTGCATTATAACATGATCTCTTAGTTAATTTTTTTCGATTGATTTGTGATATTGATGCAAGTGTGGTGATGTCGTGTTTAGTGATGTTAAGTTTTATCGAGTTAATTTGCATGCTAGAAGCAATAAATTTCACTAAGTCTTATAGGTTGCTTGAGTGCTAGATCATGGTCATGATTTGTGTGTTTGTCGAGGCTTAATCATTTGTTTATATTAGGAATTTAGGATATTCTCTTAATGATAAAATAACATGGAAATTTAAAAATTGGAGAAAAACATTGGATTTCATTGCTAGTTGTTGTGGCTAGGTGTTAAATGGCTAGTAGCCAGCTCATTTTATATGAGTAGTCTAGGGTTGAATGAGATGGAGCGAAATGCACTCGTTTAGAAATTGTTGAAAAAAAAGAAACAAAAAGAAAAAAGGGAAAAAAGGGAAAAAAAGAAAAGAAAAAAATTTTGTTATCGCATAATTGATCATGAGTGGGCTCTTTAATACTCGAGTTATTAAGTTCTTAGGGGACTTTGTGCTTACTGACCTAAGGCTTTTATAGTCAGGGATCCACTAACCTAACGCTCGCTATATGGGTATTATTGTATAAGTCTTTTGTGGACCTCACTCATTGCACGATCAAATAAGCATATTTGTGTTGTTATGTATTTCAATAAAGCATGAATCCATGTATAACTCCGATATAAGAATTGAACTGTTGTCAGTCATTTTGAGTTTAGCTTTTATTCTATTTATACCCTTGTGATTGCCTTGATGAGTAGTGAATCATGATTATTGATCTAGTTGCGATAGTATATATGTTAAGCAATTGCACACACGCACGCTTCTAGTTTGTGAATTGATTTGTGAGATTTAACTGAACTTATGTGAATAACTGCATTTGTGGAGATGTTGCTTGTTGGTTGGTTAAGTTATTCT
Source organism: Apium graveolens (assembly GCF_009905375.1). Classification (NCBI taxonomy): domain Eukaryota; kingdom Viridiplantae; phylum Streptophyta; class Magnoliopsida; order Apiales; family Apiaceae; genus Apium; species Apium graveolens. The sequence goes on from NC_133657.1 coordinate 167,628,013, forward strand.
ATTGGGATCGTTGCATTCATATAGTTTGCATTCATGCATTTTTATTTCTTATTTTTGAGTCTGTTTATGCTTGAGGACAAGCATTGATTCAAGTTTGGGGGTATATTAAGTGGCATTTATATCCAATTATAACGCTTCGTAAAGCTTTGAATTGATGTTTTGTACTCAAGTTATTTGTGTTTTTAATGTGTTTTTATAGTGTTTTGCATTTCAGGAATATAACATGATTCTAGGTGAGTTAGCATTGCTTTGATGCTAAAATGGTGTTAGGAAGGTGTCATGAAGATCGCTTGTGCAAAGACCGTCAAGAACCAGCAATTAAAGAGAAGCAAAATCAGAAGTTTTTCCAAAAGGACGGCGCGCCCGCGCTAAGCTAGCGCGCGGCAGTGCCAGAAGTACAGAAGGTCAGCGTGCCCGCGCAGGTCGGGATGAAAGAATCCTGATTCTCTTACAATTCTGATTTCTGGGCTTCTAATCTGCATGGGATGCTATATAATGACAACTTAAGATTGATTTTCAATAAGGAGACATAACAGAGCTTAAGGAGAGATCGACGAGAAGACCTATAGCACAATTCTGTTAGGCACAAAGCACGCGCTATTTATATCACGCAAGTATACGCGTTCGCAAGTAATATAGAATGATTTCTAGTTCGTTGCCATAGAGACTCTGATTAATTATATTTAATTAACACTTACTCATCAATGTATGATTATTCTTCAATGCCAAGATAATAACAATTAAGATTGGTTAACTAATATTAACTACGAGAATTAAACACTTGAATTAACAATATTAAACACACATGAGATCCTAACTTCATTACTACTTCATTTAATAGTTATTGTTATTAACCTTAACATATAATGGTGATGATATTAATCGAACAACACAAAACAGATAAACGCCAACTTTCGTTGTACGAATACCATTCTACAAGCATCCACAATTAAGATAGAAGTTGAATAAGCATCAATTATGTTGAGACCCTATATGTCTACAGAATTTGACAACATAATGATTTAAGCGCAAGTTATTCATGATGATTATACCGGGAAAGTAAAACAGTTAGAGTTACCCACTAATTATGCATACAATACATGAACCTATGCTAGCATGGCAAGTTCTAAATCTCAAGATTTACTGTCACTTCACAAGAGATTAACAGGCTATCTTACATGTTCGTGACGCATATAAGACGAATAAGCACAACCTATACTAGATATCATATAATCACCCTATACCACGGTATTAAAAAATTAACTAAAGAAATCCATAGTAAATCCGCTAGAATCCCATGATCACGATTAGCCCATAATAGAACTCATCGTCACCATGGGTTTATATGAAAGCATGATAATAACAAAACAATATATGGCTAATAAAAATACTTAATAAATAATGAAGTACGTCACAAGAGTATTAAGGTTCAAAGCATAAAGAAAACTAGCATCCACAGTTACAATGTATTAAAAGAATCACAAGATAAACGTATGCTTCCTCTTCTTCGTTGTTGCGTGCTAAAACGGTCTTCTCAATCTTCTTGCCCTTGCTCTTGATTTCTTGATGAAGAAAACGTCTTCCCATAAGGTTTATATAATAGCCCACGAGAACCAGGGCCAACAGAAGCCCAATCATACTCGAATTAATAAATCCAGATTCTAAAAATCCGCCCACACGCGGTCGCCTGCATCTTTCACACAGCCGCCTGCTAGCACGCGGTCGCCTACTCCTAGCACGCGGCCGCCTGCTACCTTTCTGGAAAATTCCTTATTCTGCTTCTGTTTTTGCTGATTTCTTTGCTCATCACCCCTAGACTGATTCCAAGCACTTCCTTAAGCTTTATTTGATGAAAATCACCTATCTAAGTAAGTTATACCCTGAAATGCAAAAACACTAGAAAACGCGTCAAATACACAAAATACTTAAGTCCAAGACACCAATTCAAGCCGTTATGAGACCCTCTAAGTGGTATAAAATGCCACTTATCACACCCCAAACTTGAATCGATGCTTTTCCTCAAGCATCACAGACTCAAATTTAGCATAAAATATGCATGAATGTAACTATATGAATGCAGCGATCCCCTCGCGATGACTAAATTAACCAACACATGACATATCAATAAATGTAATTAGGCGACTAAATATCAATCAAATCACGCAAGCTAACATACAACTAGAAACGTGGTGTGTGCGAATGCTTAACAGATATGCTTCGAAACTAGATCAATCACCATAACTTAGTTATCCTCAAGGCAATCACAAGCTTATACGAAGAATATATATTCTAAACACAAAATGACTTATAACACTTCAAGATTATTGGAGTTTATTACGGAATCATGCTTTATTCAACACATAAAACAAATGCTTATTTGATCGTGCAATGAGTGAGGTCCACAAAAGACTTATGCAATGGTACCCATTTACGAGCATTACGTTAGCGGATCCCAGACTATAAAAGCCTTAGGTCACTAGGCACAAAGTCCCTTAAAAACTTAATAACTCGAATACCAAAGAGCCCACTCGTGATCAATTGTGCATTAACCATTTATTTTTTTTCTCTTTCTTTTTTTTCTTTTTTTTTTTCAATTTCTGAGCAAGTGTGTTTTGCTCCATCTTGCTCAACCCTAGACTACTCGTATACAATACGAGCCGGCTACTAGCCAATTGACGCATAGCCACAACTAGCAATGAATTCCAATTTTTTTCCAATTTTTATCTTTTCATGTCTTTTATCATTAAGAGCCTAGCATGCATTCTAAGTATAAGCAATAGATTAACCTCAAAAACCATCAAACCATGACAACAATCTAGTCCTTAAGCATACTCTAAGACTTAGTGAAATTACAAGTGTTTCTAGCATGCATATCAACCTAACAAGATTCAACATCACTCTAACGCTATCACTACACTCGCATCAATATCACATATTAATCAGTAAAGTAACACAAAGGGATCATGGTATATGCATGAGCTATTTAACATGATAAATAAAGCTATAAATAAAAAACTATATGGCAAAAATATGGCAAAAATTTGCAACTATATGAACTAAACTAATAATGAAAATGCAACTACATGACAAACACACAAATATGTTCCTTAACTACCACCCCCAAACTTAAAATCTTCACTGTCCCCAGTGAAGGTAATATAAAGGAACACAAGGTATACCTACTCAGACGAATCATCATCATCATCACCCTCAGAGGGTGGAGTGTCAGAAGGTGGATAAGCAGAATCCTCACCATAAACGAGCCACTGGATGTTAGCTCAAAGGCCTCTAAATACAGTCCCAAGTGCTTGGGTGAACTCCTCTGCAAACTGACTCTGTGACTCATACATCGTATTCATCCTCCTGGAAAGCCTCATGTACTAGACATCAGCCAATCCTGAACCATCTCCTCCCTGAGCTCTCGAAGAACCTGCCTCTCCCTGAGCCTAACTTGGCCTAGCCATGACAGCACCTAGCTGCTGGAACTCCTCCCGAAAGGCGATACCCCAAACTATGTGACTCCGGCTCTCCACCCGTCCACTCCTGCATCACATTCAAAGTCGATGAATTAATAGGAGCGGGCGGCATCTGCAACTGCTCATAAGAAGGCCACTGGACTCCAACTGCCTTGCAAAGCTTCGTGATAATAGAGGCATACGGGATAGAGTACTGCGATTTCCCCCTCAAAAACTTCAAAATCCCTTGGTAGATGAATTCACCAAGGTCCACATAATATTCATCATTCAGAATCCCCCTTAACAATCTCGCCCTCTCCGCTGTAACCTCATGTGCATGCGAAGAAGGAAGAATATTAGCACATATAAAAGCATTCCAAGCACGAGCATACCTGTTCATCGCGACAACAGGGAAACTACGATAATTGTTGGATCCCCTTTTGAACTTCCACACTGTGTCTGACTGACAGTGAGTAGCAATAATCAAGTCCAAATCAAATTCGGGGGCCTTTGCATTCCAGTTCTCCTCCTGTGGTTTCCTTTGTCGCGTCAATCACACGGTGAATCGCCTCGGGCTGATAATCAACAGTAAGCCCATGAATAACAGAAAACCCATTCCTTTCGGCCTTGGCATTCGCATAGAACTCGCGAACAACACTCATCGGTACTGCCTCAGGTGACTCGCAGAATGTAATCCATCCCTTCTCATCAATCATCGGTAGAAACTCACCATCCCTCCCTGATGGAAAGAACCCTCTCTCCCTCATAATAGGCTTAGTCAGAAGCTTGATGTACTCTTCTTCAGCAGCCTCATCCAACAATCGGGGCTTCGCAGCAGTATTCATCGAAGAATCAGTAGCAGTCGGATTGGTGCTCCCGCTACCCACAGTTTAGTGATCTCTTTGGGGCCATAAGAACTGAGATAAGAGTTAGAGAGTTTATGTTTGGTGTGTAGGAGAGATTTTGTAGAGTTAAAAGTGTGTGGGATGTGTATGTAGAGGTTGTATGTATTTATAGGGCAAAATTATGATTAGAATTTGATTAGGAGTGGGGATTGTGGCTAAGTATAGGGGGAATTCGTGGGTTAATGGGTTATATGGCTTCTGTGATTTTGTTTTTGTTTTTTTATTTTTTTTATAGGCTGAAAAACAATTTTTCAAAAATCAGGGTCGCACGCGGTCGCGAGCTCCTAGCACGCGGGCGCCTGCTAGGCTTCTGGAAAAAAAAATTCTGCAAACTTTTTTCGGATTTGTTTGGGTTTTTGGATAAAGTACTAAATTCTAAGGTGCCTTATGGTCTCATATCTTGGGTTGCCTCCCAAGAAGCGCTTCTTTTACGTCATTAGCTTGACGTGGAGTAATGTGATCAAGTGGACAATAAAACGGCACTAACCACTTCACGGTTTGCCGTATCCCCATAATAATGCTTCAATATCTGACCATTTACTTTGAATGCTTGGCCCGGATCGTTCTAAAAAATCTCCACCGCTCCATGTGGAAACACAGTTTTGACGATAAATGGTCTAGACCGCCTTGATTTCAAGTTTCCAGGAAAAAGTCAGAGACGAGAGTTAAATAGAAGAACTTGTTGCCCCGACACGAATGACTTAGCCGATAACTTCCTGTCATGCCACCTTTTTACCTTTTCCTTGTACATTTTGTTGTTTTCGTACGCTTGAAGTCGAAATTCATCAAGTTCAATTAACTGAAGCATTCGCTTCTTCCCAGCTGTATCTAGATCAAGATTTAACTTCTTCAATGCCCAATAAGCCTTATGCTCAAGCTCCGCAGGTAAATGACATCCCTTACCATAGACAAGTTGAAACGGGGACATCCCAAGTGAAGTCTTGTATGCTGTTCTATAAGCCCAAACAGCTTCATCGAGCTTCAAAGACCAATCTTTCCTTGACTGGAAAAACGACTTTTCTCTATAATGCACTTGATCTCTCTATTAAACACTTCAGCTTGACCATTAGTTTGCGGATGATAGGCAGTAGCAATGCGATGATTCACATTGTAGCGTTGCATCATAGAGGTGAACTTACGATTGCAGAAATACGACCCTTCGTCACTTATGATAACTCATGGCGTTCCAAATCTTGTGAAAATCTGCTTATGAAGAAAAATTAACACTACCTTTGCATCATTAGTCGGTAGAGCTTTGACTTCTACCCATTTCGAGACATAATCGACTGCCAGCAAGATGTACTGATTATTGCAGGACGAGATAAATGGTCCTATGAAATTGATTCCCCAAACATCGAAGACCTCAACTTCAAGTATCACATTTAAAGGCATCTCATCCTTTCTGGAAAGATTTCCAACTCTTTGGCAACGATCATACCTTAAAACGAACTGATGTGCATCCTTAAACAACGTAGGCCAGAAAAAACCTGCTTGAAGAATACGAGCTACTGTCTTTTTACCACCATAATATCCACCATAAACTATGGAATGACAGTCTCGTAATCTCCCCTCCGTCTCACAGAATGGGATACATCTCCTGATGATCTGGTCAGCTCCTTGTCTAAACAAATATGGTTCATCACATATGTACCACTTCACCTTATGTAGAAACTTCTTCTTTTGATCCGCATTCATATTAGGAGGCATTATATTGCTAACAAGATAGTTCACAATATCTGTGAACCATGGCTCTTCCTCTTGAATTACGAACAACTGCTCATCCGGAAAAGATTCGTTGATCAATGTTGTAAGGCATATGTCATAGCCTATTTGTATATTTGAGGATTTAACTCAACTCAAATAAGAATGTAATAAGTAAATAGTGGATCTACTGTCAAAGAGATCTCACAAAGTAACATATGTCAAAGGATTCCGAAAAAAGGTTCATCTACAGACTTGAGGAATTACTTCACTGGAAGAAGTTCAAGAAATTGATCAAGCCTCAGTGATACAAATCAAGATTGTGGATTTAATCAAGTGACAGAGATCTCGTCAGGGTATCAGAGAATTATAAGGATTTAATCTGAAGAAAATCAAAGTGTCAAAGTCAAGACATGAAGAAACGTCACGGAAGTTAGTCACTCATGAACCAGACAGTACATCGAGTCTCAACATTGAAGTGGTGGAATTGATTCATAATTCTCAGTGATTTTCAGAAAGATTTTCAGAATAGTGGTTGCTGCTCAAGATTAGTATTAATTCTCTATTAATTAATTAAGTCATATAATTTAATTAAGAAAATAAATTATATCTGCAAAGATTAATTTATTGATTAATTGAATTAATTGATTAATTAATTCTGAATTAATATTAAGAATTTTCAGAATTTTAATTGGATTAAAATCAGTTTTAATTCAGCAAGACAATTGAAATTGAACTAGCATGACAATCTGGATTGTCATACCGATTGTCATGCCAAGTCATTTCAATTGTCTCACCGAAAGTTCTACTGGAAGGAGATAGTCTTGCTAGTTCAGTTTGATAGTCTTTCTAGTTCAACAGATAGTCTTGCCGAAAGTCATACTAGCTTAAAATAATTGTCATACCGAAAGTTCTACTGGTTCAGCAGATTGTCTTGCTAGTTCAACCGATTGTCATTCCAGTTCAAGTGATTATGTTGATTGAATTATAAAGACAGAAGTAGCAGCAGACATTCAAGTATAATATACAGAACACACTTATTCAAGAACAAAAAGAAAAGAAGCAGAAGCAATATTTCATCTTTTCATCTGCATATTTCAAGATCACAATTTCTAGTTTTAAAGTTAAATCCAAACAACTAGAAATCATTCTCTTGTTCTTGTGTAACTATCTAGCGGATCAAAATCCCTAGAACTTAATCTCAAATTGCGTTTAGCATTTGAATCTTTTTATTGCAAAAATAGAAAAAGTTCATATCGAATTTATTCTAGATTTGTGATAATTAATTTGAGATTAATCCCTTGTAATCGATACCATTGTTGTAACACCTTTCAAGTTTAATAATATTTTTATTTAACTTGAATTTTGTTTCAATTTTTTATTCCGCACTAAATTCGATTATTCGGTATTGTTTGTATTTAACCCCCCCTTCTACAAACACATTGGGACCTAACAAATGTCTTATCATGTGAAGTAGAATTGGGGTTCTCCAATCTAGAGAGATGGTCAACCACTTGATTTTAAGTACCTTTTCGATCATTAATCTCTAACTCGAATTCCTGTAGTAAAAGAACCCAACGAATAAGTCTAGGCTTCGAATCCTTCTTTGAGACCAGATAGCGGATGGCAGTGTGATTAGTGAACACTGTCACCTTTGTCCCAAGTAGATAAAATTGAAATTTTTCGAAACCAAAAACTATAGCCAAGAGCTCCTTCTCAGTAGTAGTGTAGTTCAGTTGGGCTCCATTTAGTGTCTTACTAGCATAGTAGACCACATGAAAGATATTAGTCTTTCGCTGCCGAAGAACTGCTCCCACTACATAATCACTTGCATCACACATCAACTCAAAAGGTTCTCTCCAATCAGGTGCCGTAATAACTGGTGCGGTGATTAAACTCTTCTTGAGAGTCTCGAATGCTGCCAAGCATTCATCATCAAATTTGAAAGGCACATCTTTCTCGAGCAAATTGCACAACGGCTTAATTATCTTAGAAAAGTCCTTGATGAAACGCCGATAAAAACCCGCATGAACGAGAAAGTTACGGATTCCTTTCACAGAAATAGGTGGCGGAAGATTTTCAATGACGCCCACCTTGGCTTTATCCACCTCAAGACCTTTACTAGAGACCTTATGCCCAAGAGTGATGCCTTGTTGCACCATGAAGTGACATTTTTCCCAATTGAGCACCAGATTGGTCTCAACACACCTTTTGAGCACCAAATGGAGATTATTAAAGCATTCATCATACGAATGTCCTAAAGACGGAGAAGTCGTCCATGAATACTTCAACATTATTTCCAATCATTTCAGAGAATATGGCCATCATGCATCTCTGAAAAGTGGCAGGTGCACCACATAAGCCAAAAGAAACTCTGCGAAAAGAAAACGTGCCAAATGGACAAGTGAAGGTAGTCTTCTCTTGATCTTCTGGTGCAATTCAAATCTGATTGTAGCCCGAATAGCCATCTAGAAGACAATAATACTCATGACCAGCCAACCTGTCAAGCATCTAATCAATGAATGGAAGAGGGAAGTGATCCTTCCTCGTGGCTTTATTCAACTTCCTATAGTTCATGCATACCCTCCATCCTGTGACTATTCGAGTGGGGATGAGCTCGTTCTTCTCATTTGCTACCATAGTAATACCTCCTTTCTTAGGTACACATTGCACGGGGCTCACCCAAGAACTGTCAGAAATAGGATATATGATTCCTGCATCCAGCCATTTTAGAATTTCTTTCTTCACTACTTCTTTCATTATAGGATTAAGCCTTCGCTGTTGCTCAACAGTCGGCTTGCTACCTTCCTCTAACAGAATTTTATGCATGTAGTACGAAGGGTTGATCCCTTTTATATCTGCTATAATCCACCTGATAGCCGATTTGAATTCTCTCAGAATCCTCAAGAGCTTGTCCTCATCACTACCTGAAAGGTTAGATGCAATAATAACAGGCAAAGTAGATGCTTCACCTAAAAAAACATACCTCAAGTGTTCAGGAAATGGTTTAAGCTCCAAAGTAGGTCCTTCCTCAATAGATGGTTTGAGCTTTCCCTCGGCATTCTTGAGATCAGTATTACCAAGAGATTCAAATGGCATGTCTAACTTCTGTTTCCAAGGAGAAGCATTCAGATATTGTAATTGCTCATTGCCTTCATCATCTTCACTGTCAAAGTCCCCCAATAAGCTTTTTCTAAGGCATCAGACCTTAGCACATGATCAAGTTCTGAAATAATTGCAGAATTGACCAAATCCACCTTGAAGCACTCCTTATCTTCCGTAGGGAATTTCATCGCATTGAATACATTGAATGTCACATCTTGATCTTGCACCCTCATAGTGAGTTCACCTTTTTGCACATCTATCAAGGTACGGCCTGTAGCCAAGAAAGGTCTTTCCAAGATTATGAGAATCTTCTTATCTTCCTTGAAATCCAGAATGATAAAATCTGCAGGAAAGATGAGCTTGTGCACCTTTACTAGCACGTCCTGCACAATGCCTCGTGGGTATGTAATCGAACAATCAGCCAATTGTAGAGACATGTAGGTGGGCTTCGGATAAAAAAAATCATCTTTTTGAAGATAGACAACGACATCAGATTGATGCTTGCTCCCAAATCGTAAAGGCACTTGTCAAATGACAACTTGCTAATGGTGCAAGGAATGGTGAAGCTACCTGGATCCTTAAGCTTTGGAGGTAACTTTTGTTGCAGCACGACACTGCACTCTTCCGTTAGAGCAACGGTGTCAAGATCATCCAGTTTCACCTTCCTCGAAAGAATACCTTTCATGAATTTCGCATAACTAGGCATTTGCTCAAGAGCCTCAGCGAAAGGTATGTTAATGTGAAGTTTCTTGAACACCTCCAGAAACTTACCAAATTGCATGTCCAGCTTTTGTTTTTGCAATCGCTTAGGAAAAGGTGGTGGAGGATAGAGCTATTTCTCCCCTGTATTACCCTCAGGCAGAGTGTGTTCAACAGTAGTCTTCCTTGGTTCCCCCTCTTTCTCCCTTTGATTTCCTTCTTCATCTACAATTTCAAAATCTACATCTTTTATTTTTTCAGCATCAGCAACTTTTCCAGACCTTAAGGTGACAACTTTGACTTGCTCTTTAGCTTCCTTCCTGCCTGGCACTTCAGTATCGCTGGGAAGCATGCCAGGTTGACGATTGAGCAAGGCATTAGCTATTTGTCCAATTTGATTTTCCAAGGTCTTGATAGAAACAGCCTGACTTTTGCATAACAGCTTTAACTCCTCGAAATCAGCACTAGAAGGTGGAGCAGTACCTCCTTGTTGAGAATATGTTTGCCTTTGAGCAATTTGCTAAGGTTGCTGGAATCCAGGTGGATTAAACTGTTTATTTGCAGCTTGCTGATATGGTTGCTGAACAACATTATGATTATTGCTCCAGCTGAAATTGGGATGATTTCTGTTATTAGGATGATAAGTAGCGGGCACAAGCTGCTGCGGTCTCTGAAAATTGTTCCATACTGAACAGATTCATTAACAAGAGAATACTGATCCGTAGCATGAGAGCCTGCACAAAGCTCACAGACACTAGCTATTTGATTTACGCCATAGTTGGTTAAAGAATCGACCTTCATAGATAGCGCCTGGAGCTGCGCTGTAATAGCTATAGCTGCATCGACTTCCAGAATACCTGCTACTTTCCCAGGACATCATGCTTTGAGTTGGGTTTTGATACTCATTTACAGCCATAGTTTCAATGATATTATAAGCCTCAGTATAGCTTTTGGCCCACAAGGCGCCTCCAGAAGCTGCATCGAGCATGGGTCGAGATTGGACCCCCAAACCATTGTAGGTACCAGTGATCACCATCCAGTCAGGCATACCATGATGTGGACACTTTCTTAACATCTCCTTGTATCGCTCCTAAGCTTCGCACATAGATTCTCCAGGTTTCTGCGCAAACTGAGTAAGAGCACTCCTCATAGCTGCAGTTTTGGCCATTGGATAGAACTTCACCAGAAAATTTTACGCAAGATCTTCCCAAGTAGTGATGGACCCAGCTGGTAAAGAATGTAACCAATCCTTAGCTTTGTCCCTCAGAGAGAATGGGAAAAGCCTCAACTTGATAGCCTCATCAGTGACACCATTATATTTGAAAGTACTACAGATCTCGACAAAATTCATGATATGCATATTGGGATCTTCAGTCGTAGGCCCTCCTAAAGAAACATAATTATGTACCATCTGAATAAGTGCTCGGCTTGATTTCAAAATTATTGGCCTCAATAGCCGGATGAATGATGCTTGACTGAATGTCATCAATTTTAGGCCGAGAAAAGTCCATAAGAGCTGGATCAGCTTGAGCTAGATGATCACCCATTATTTCAGGTTCTTTCTTTTCACTCTCTTTATCCGAATCTTCAAAAACTATCTTCTCCGAAGAGTCAAGAGCTTTATCTGTTTCCTCAGGTTTATCTAGATTTCTCTTGCGAGTACGAGAACGTGTTTGCATAAACGCTCGCTAGAGTACCTGAAACAAAACTGAAAGCAGTAAGTAACAAGTCTTAATCAATGAATCCTAATGACCACTGATGGGAAGTACATAAACTAAACAAATTAACACCGAGTCCCCGGCAGCGGCGCCAAACACTTGTTAGACACAAAGCATGCGCTAAATAAATCACACAAATATACGCGTTCACAAGTAATATAGAATGATTTCTAGTTCCTTCCCATATAGACTCTGATTAATTATATTTAATTAACACTTACTCACCAATGTATGATTATTCTTCAATGCCAAGACAATAACAATTAAGATTGGTTAACTAATATTAACTACGAGAATTAAACAGTTGAATTAACAATATTAAACACAAATGAGATCCTAACTTCATTACTACTTCATTCAATAGTTATTGTTATTAACCTTAGCATGTAATGGTGATGATATTAAACGAACAACACGAAACTGATAAACGCCAACTTTCGTTGTACGAATACCATTCTACCAAGCATCCACAATTAAGATAGAAGTTGAATAGGCATCAATTATGTTGAGACCCTATATGTCTACAGAATTTGACAACATAAAGATTTAAGCGCAAGTTATATATGATGATTACACGGGGCAAGTAAAAAGGTTAGAGTTACCCACTAACCATGCATACAATACATGAACATATGCTAGCATGGTAAGTTCTAAATCTCAAGATTCACTGTCGCTTCACAAGAGATTAACAGGCTATCTTACATGTTCGTGACACATATAAGACGAATAAGCACAACCTATACTAGATATCATACAATCACCACATATTACAGTATTAAACAATTAACTAAAGAAATCCATACTAAATCCGCTAAAATCCCATGATCACGATTAACCCATAATAGAACTCATCGTCACCATGGGTTCATATGAAAGCATGATAATAACACAACAATATAAGGCTAATAAAAATACTTAATAAATAATGAAGTACATCAAAAGAGTATTAAGTTTCAAAGCATAAAGAAAATTAGCATCCACAATTACAACGTATTAAAAGAATCACAAGATAAACGTATGCTTCCTCTTCTTCGTTGTTGCATGCTAAAACGGTTTTCTCAATCTTCTTGCCCTTGCTCTTGATTTCTTGATGAAGAAAACGTCTTCCCATAAGGTTTATATAATACCCCAAGAAAACCAGGGCCAACAGAAGCCCAATCATACTCGAATTAATAAAATCCAGATTCTAAGAATCCGCCCACACGCGGTCGCCTGCATCTTCCACGCGGCCGTCTGCTAGCACGCGGTCACCTGCTCCTAGCGCGTGGCCGCTTGCTACCTTTCTAGAAAATCCCTTATTTTGCTTCTTTTTTTGCTGATTTCTTCGCTCATCACTCCTAGACTGATTCCAAGCACTTCCTTAAGCTTAATTTAATGAAAACCACCTATCTAAGCAAGTTATACCCTAAAATGCAAAAACACTAGAATACACGTCAAATATACAAAATACTTAAGTCCAAGACACCAATTCAAGCGGTTATGAGACGCTCTAAGTGGTATAAAATGCCACTTATCAAATTCAATGAAGGCAAAGAAGACCTAGTTTATTCTTGTGATTCTTTGTTCTAAGTTATAATCTTGGATACTCGTTTCTTATTTGTTAAACCTATACTCTTATTACGTACTTGGTTTATTATTTATTCAGTTTAAATACTACGTTTATTATACCATACTTTCATCGAAACCCACGTTGATGATGAGTCCGATTATGGGCTAATCGTTATCGTGAGGTTCTAGCCGATTTACTTATGGATTCCTTTAGTTAATTTTGTTTCGATACCTTATTGTGTGGTGATTGTATGATAACCTAGTTTTGGTTGTGCTTATTCGTCTTATGAGCGTCGTGAACTTATAAGATAGTGTGTTAATCTCTTTTGAAGCGAAAGTGAATTTAGAGGTTTAGAACTTGCCATGCTAACATAGGTTCATGTATTTGATATGCATGATTCGTAGGTAATTTTAACCATCTTACTTGCCCTATGTAATCATGATAGATAACTTGCGCATTAAATCATTATGTTGTCAAATTCTATAGATATATAGGGTCTCAATATAATTGGTGTTTATTCAGCTTATATCTCTTTTGTGGATTTCTGATAGTAGGGTATTCGTACAACGAAAGTTGGCATTTACTAGTTTCGTGTTATCTGATTAGTGTCATCACCATTGCATGCTAAGGTTAAGAATAAAAAGGCTATTGAATGAAGTAATAATGAAGTTAGAATCCCATGTTTGTGTCATATAGTTAATCACTCCTTTTAATCTCTTAGTTAATGTTCTTTAGTATAATCTGTAGTTAATCATAGTTATGAACAATCTCAATTTATGATCATCTTAGCATTGAATAATAACCATAACTTTGTTGCATAAGTACATTGATTAAAATCAATCTAAACCAGTCTTTGTGGGAATGAACTAGAATTAATTCTATATTACTTGCGATCACGTATAATTGCGTGAATATTAGCACGTGTTTTCGTCCTAACAGCCATCCTTATTTCTTGTACCATACACTTGAATTTGATCAAGTGTTGGTTGTGCAGACTCTTTACAAGATGCATTGGGGAGAATGCTCTTTTCAATAGACTCACCCTGTTGAGAGGATGTATCTAGAGTCTGTTTTGTCCCCATTTTTACAACTGCATCCTTTTGGGAGGATACAGAGGTGGTTTGAGTGGTCAGCTCAGATTTCTTAGCCTTCTTTTTCCTCTTGACCAATGGTGACTTAGGTTCTGTATGTTCCTCATCACTCTCATTCATAACAGTTAAGGTTATATCCTTTCTCTTCTTTTTATTATATTCACCCTTTTGAGAGGATGAAGTGGTTGGTTTCTTAGTTGTTAATGGTTTAGAAGAAAAGGTCTCAGCATTGGAAGGTCCCTAATGGTGGTCCTGTGTTTGTACTTCCACAGGTTCAGGGACCATTGTTGTACTAGATTGAGCATTAGCCCTCATGTCAGGCATAGGATAAGGGTAGGTCTTAAATCTTTCAATCATGAAAGGTGTTAACTTAAGACCCACTGGAACCTTATTCTTAGTATTAAGTGATCCAAATAGAATTTTGGACACTTTCTTATAATTGCCTATTTGTGATCTACACCATTTATCAAATGTATGTCATTCACTTTATAGCTTAAAGCAGACATAATGAATCTAGGAAGAAAAATTTCCTTACCTCTTGTCAAACCCTACCTTCCTGCAGGTGAAAGCCCTTATCACTAAATCAAACAGGAAGGACCATTCCCTCCTCATATGCTTCTTGTTCATGCTTTACAGATTGATCTTCTCAGAATAGTTAATGAAGTCCATGAATTCATAGAGTTCATCCTGAGTTGGAGCTTCCACCAGCTTGTTAGTAGGTATTCCCAATGCCATATTGACATCATCCTCAAAGATCTCCACCTGTTGGCCCTTGATTTATAGTTTATCACAATTGATATAGCCTTGTTCTCATGCACAATTGTCCTTGTTACTGCCGTGTTCCAAAAATCTCCTAACATATCCAAGTAAAGCACATCATTAACAATAAGAGCCCCTACAAAGTAAGTCTCAAAAATGAACTTGACAAAACTTTTGAAAGTTTCAGGTGCTTGGTTTGAATCTAAGAATGCAAGAAAGTTGGTCTCCTTTGGGATGAAGGGTACAATATTGTTTTCTGCCATTGTTATGAGTGTGAAGTTTAGTGGGTAAGAAAAATTTGTGAGAAAGGAGTGAAAACAAGAGAGAAATCAGGTTTCGGATTGAAAAAGCTAGGTCACTTGAGTTCTCGAAAGTGTAAGTATGTATATGTATCGAGATGTCTGGATATTTATAGTAAAAGCAGATGACTTGTCGAGAAGTCAAAAATAGACGTTTGGAGTATACTTATCGAGATGTCATTTTGAAATATGAAAAACATATCGATAAGTCATTTTATTTATTCTTGTAGAGAACTAAAAATAAGCTTATCGAGATGTCAAATAAATACTCAGTTCGTCCAAAATGGACTGAATTTGATTCCAATTTTTACTTAAATAAATCAAAGTAAAATCAGAATAATTTTGCCAAAAATATTGTACCAAAATAATTTATTGGATTAAATTATTTTAGTTCTGAGTTTTCTATAAGTCTAGAAATTATACTTGTAGAGAACTCTGTAAGTTATCACTTGTAGAGAACTTTACAATGACTTATCGACAAGTCATAATAAAGTTTATCGAGAAGACACTCGAGAAGTCAGTAAATTGACTTATCGAGAACTCACTCGAGAAGTCTCAAAATGACTTGTCGATAAGTCAGTTAGACTTATCGAAAACTCAGTTCTCTATATACTTTTGATCACTTTGATTCTGCCTTGTGTTAATTTTACATATTGAACATGTAAATTAACATTTAGACAATATACTAAGAATTTGAAATATTCCAAGCTGAGTTTTTATTTTTGAAAAATAAATATGCAGAGATTTCTGAAATATTTATAATTCATATTTCAGTTAATTTATAATTAAATTAAATTAATTTTGATTTACTAGAATTTAATCTGTTGCAACACATTAGCTGAGTTCTTGCCTTAGGATGAAGAATTTAGCATCCCAATTTCACATATAAGTCTAGTGAAAGTAGCTTGATCAAAAGGTTTAGTAAAAATGTCAGCTAATTGTTTTTCTAGTTGGAACAAAAACGAGCTCAATGGTACCATTTGTAGCATGTTCTCTAATAAAATGGTACCTTACATCAATGTGCTTTGTTCTAGAATGATTGTAACACCCCCAAATTCAAGGCCGGGAATTCGGGTTGTTACGATCACTTAATATTGTCTAATAAATAATTAATCCTCTTTTCACATCATTACTCGACCTTTTAACCAAACTCACACACACACAGGTTATTTGCTCAGAAACATTACTAAATTAACGTTAAAGTATTTAAGTTATTATAGACCAAAGGGAATTATCTCAAAAGGGTGAACATCGGGAACAGCTCTACATGAGACTGGCTCGGGTCACAAATAGTCTTGGTTCAAGTACTTAAAAGGAAACTATCTCTACTCGTCTACCTGAGGTAGCTGGCGGACGAACAGTCTACGGTACTCACGTGCGTCCCCTACCCGCTTGCGGGCAGTTGTCCTGGTTCGGGCCATGCTGGTAATCTGTTGTGATATGATGTTTATAAAAGCAAGAGTGAGCACTAATGCTCAGCAAGATATAGATATCCATTATTTAAGTATGATCAAATAGGGAAAAACAACCATTTAGCATTGTATATTCAATGTTTAAAAAAGTTTATATGCTTGTCAATTTTATGATAAACTCAACTTTAAACGTATCAGTTTAATCAGTATATACTCGTACTCATTTCATCTCAAAATCTCAATATGATGCTTGAACCAAGATTCTCAAATGGATGTGATATATATTCATCAACATCCTTATTTAAAACTCAGCCTTATCGGCCTTCTGCTGTAGGTTTCACAACAATTTATCCAAAGTGGAGGAAAGAGACTATACTGGAATAAACCATGTACCGGTGATCAGCCGAATATGAAATTTTCTCTACTAGTAGAAGGAATACAAACCTAGCCGCCTTTGGGCTTATCAAGACATTACACGATGGTTGCCCATTTTCCGTGCAAGTCCGAAAGTCAATGGTCACAGAGACCATATAACTATATATTGCACCACTTCGCGCCTGGTCACTACCCGATACCTCTCCGTACCGGGCAGGCCACATTCCAGTCCCAAAACAATTATATCATTTACACAAAATCCTATATCGAAGGAATAGATCGTTCTGAGTTGACCTTTAAATAAGATGATTTATTCATCGCTTTTAATTCAATTGATCCTTGGGAGTTGTCGGAATTTTGAATTTAAAATCATTTTCAAACCCTTAACTATAGTAGAGTTTTACATATATTGTTCACTTGTTTTTCATTGAGCGAGGAAGCAAAACCCTTATGCTTCTAGACTAAGTTCCCTATGGTTTTGATAAGTTTCAGATGATTGATCTCTTCCGAAAATTTTGAATAATTTAGAAAGTATCATTGGGAACTATGTCTATTTTAAATGATTTTTAGAAGTACGAATATTAAATATTTACGGTCTCATAATATTTTTAAGAAGGGTTCAATGAATTGATAAAACCTTAAGTACAAAATGTTTCTCAATAAGGTTCAATGAATTGATAAAAATCTTAATTAAATACTTAAGACAGGATTTGACATCTTATAATTATCCTTCGAATGGTTACATACGTTTTAGATAGAGTGAATTGATTTAAAAACTTTTCAATATCTCTTTAAGTATTTTCCAGATATTTTAGTAACTCTTTAGTTATTACTTATAAATAAATAATCAAATAGGATATCCCTTGAGTGAATATTCGATTATCTCTTATAGTTATAAATCAAATCTCAATCGTTCGCTTAATATGTATGTTACGCGAAAGTACTTTATTTACTGAAATAGAAATCTTCCGCGTCCGGCTCGTTCCGGAATTAAATCGATTTAAAATATCTCTGACTCCCACTATCTTGTATTATATTAAAATTACGTTTCAATTTCTCATACTCGTATAAAATGAAGTTTGTTTTCGTTAACAATCACATAATTTTAATGTATTGATATCACAGACAAGCATATATTTTTAAGCTGTAAATCATGGCATCAGTATCACACCAGTATATATAGCATGGATAATTTATGATAGGGTTTCGTAAACTTGCCTCGAGTGCTAGGAGTGGTATGGTCTCGGGGCTTTTGTTGGCGATCTAAAATCAATAACCAACGATCTTAGTTAGTACGCGATTATCGATTCGCTTCACTAAAATATTTTTAGAAAATTGAAAAATTAATATTTCCTTAAAATTCTTTTTGGAAAGTCTTCCTTGCTGCATTATTTAATTAACATGATTTTTCCAAGATTCTGAAATCATTTTTAGCCTTTCAAAATCATCATGCAAGTGGCCTTATGTGCAGTTGGCTTTTCGTATAAACGCTCTACACTAAAATGGTCATAACTCCTAAACCGTAAATCCCCTCGCGACGATCCACACATGTACAGAAACTAAAAATCAAGATCTACCCATTCATGGCCAGTGACTCACAAGTTTCAAATATTTACATGGCCGAATACACTGCATAAGGCAGACCAAGTGCAATAGGCTCCAAATTCCATTTCTATTACTTGTTCTTGACACAATCACTACTTATGACCAACAAAACACTTTTTACTTCTCAAGATCCACCCACATACACCTTATATACTTTATCTAGCATCACATACAACATCACAACTCAAAAACTCAAGTACTTAGCAAGAATATGAGCAAAACAACCTCACACATACACAAACTTTTGGATCTTGACACTACATCATAAATAACTCTTAAACCCACCCTTAAAACTTTAAAGAGTTGGAAGTTATACCTTCTTGAGCACTAAGAGGGTTAGTAATAAGATGATTAGGGCTTGTTTTGCTTGGAAAACATTTAGAAGGGCTACATCCTTAAGAAACAAAACCAAGAAACCATGTTAGTCAAAATAATCCATAAAGTTCTTGAACTTCAAGAATTTGTTTCTCACAAACCATTAAGAATTTGGCCATGAAATCATAGACATACCTTTACTGGGATGTAAGGAAGCTTTGTGAATTTTTATAGAATTTTAATATATGGAAGGATGGAGAAGTGAAGTGAAGAAGAGAATTCTTCCTCTTTTCTGCATGAAGCAGCCGAGAGCAAGAGAGGGGTGGGGGGGTTTGGCTTGATTTTTTTGTTAAAGTGTGGGAGTGTATAATATGTCTTTGATAGTGTGTATATATGGGCATAATAATCAGCAAAAAAAATTGCTTGGTTGACAATTTAGATGAGTAAAAATGAGGAGGTATGGCCTTGTACTTCCTTGTCTCCCACTTACTATTCACTTACTATTCGACTACTATTCCACTAACTATTCTAGTTAGCTTATAATTCCCTAGTTACATCTCCTAACTACTAGTTAGCTTGGTTTTGCATGGCCAACTTGCATGGAATTAATTTCTCATTCAATTATTTATCGTACACGTGATTGTCGTTCCATTCCGATAGTTTAATCGCTTAACATTTCGTTTCGTAGTGAATTCTTTTATCGCTTATAATCCTTTAACCAATTCTATTCCTTTCTCTTCATCATGGAAACACCTTGATATAATGTTTATTCCATATAGTATTCCCGGTTCTACGCCATTCCTTACGGAGACGAAAACACGTAGTATAATCGTGAATCTTCGAATTCCGACGGCTTTTACATTCACTTATTTTCCTCGATAAACAAGAATATGATCTCGGATTTCCAAAATTCCACTATCCATATTTGTGATGAACTCCATACGTATTACATAATTAGTTCCAGTTACTATTCACTGAAGTTTTAAAATATTACAAAAATCAAGGTTCTTACAATGATTGACTGGATTAACCACTATAGATATAGCACTAGTATTGTCACACCTAATTGGAATTTTGTGTAACACTAGGCCATAATCCATTAGCTGATTTCTAATCCAAAGCACTTGAGCACAACAACTTCCTGCAACTATATATTCAGCTTCAGCTATGAAAGTTGACACAAATTGTTGTTTCTTGCAATACCAGGATAAAAGTCTTTGTCCAAGAAATTGATAGCTTCCACTAGTACTTTTTCTGTCAACCCTGCATCCAGCAAAATCTGCATCTGTGTAGCCAACAGCTTCAAAACCAGTTCCCTTAGGATACCATAATCCCAAGTTTGGAGTCCCCTATAAATATCTGAAAATCCTCTTCACAACCATTAAATGTGATTCTTTTGGATTGGCTTGAAATCTTGCACACAGACATGTAACAAACATGATGTCTAGTCTACTTGATGTTAAATAAAGCAATGATCCAATCATCCCTCTGTAGCTTAAAATATCTATACTTTTGCCCTTTTTATCTTCATCCAACTTTGTTGCTGTAGAAATAGGTGTAGATGCAGGTGAACAATCAACCATACAATTTTTTTCAATAAATCTTTGACATACTTAGTTTGGCTGATGAAGATTCCATCATTTGTTTGACTGACTTGAAGTCCAAGAAAATAACTTAATTCCCCCATCATACTCATTTCATATTCACTCTGCATAAGCTTGGAGAATCTTTGGCAAAGCTTTTCATTTGTAGAACCAAAGATGATATCATCCACATAAATTTGAACAAGGATCATATCATCACCATGTTTCTTGTAGATGAGAGTTTTGTCTATAGTGCCTCTAGTAAAACCATGTTTAAGTAAGAATTCTGACAATGTATCATACCAAGCTCTAGGTGCCCGCTTTAGTCCATATAGAGCCTTGAGTAACTTGTACACAAAATCTAGAAATTCTGGATCTTCAAAGCCAGGTAGTTGTTGCACATAGACTTCTTCGTCTAGCTCACCATTTAGGAAGGCACTCTTGACATCCATTTCATACACTTTGAAATTTGAATGTGCAGCAAATGCTAGAAAAATCCTTATTGCTTCAAGTCTTGCAACTGGAGCAAAAATTTTATCATAATCAATTCCTTCTTCCTGTGGGTAGCCTTTTGCAACCAACCTTGCCTTATTTCTGGTAACTTTACCATTTTCATCCATCTTGTTCCTGAACACCCATTTTATTCCAATTACACTCCTGTTCTTAGGTGCAGGAATTAACTCCCAAACTTTGTTTCTTTCAAACTGATTAAGTTCTTCCTGCATGGCAGATATCCAATCAGGATTCATAAGAGCTTCCTCAATTTTCTTGGGCTCTACTTAAGACAGAAAGCATACATGTAGGCAATCATTAGCAGTTTAACTTCTAGTCCTTACACCAGCATTAGGATCACCAATTATTGCATTTTGATTGTGACACCTATCCCATTTTCTGGTATAGGTTTGTTGACTGGTGCCTTCATCATTTTCTTCATTATTTGTATGACTAGTAGATTATTTCTCTATTTTTCCTCCTGAGTTTGTGCTATCAAATTCAGGTGTATCAGATGAGCTTCTATTTTCATGATTTTCAAGTTCAGTAATCTCTTCATTCATCATTTATTGTGCATTGACTTCATCTTCTTCATCAGAATCACTATTAATGTTGAGGTTTTCAAATGCAAGGGCTTCAGCTTCATTTTCATCAAGGCATTCCAAGCCTGGACACTTGTCATCATTAAAGGTTACATCTTTGCTCTCCATAATTTTCTTTTGATCAATTACATAGACCTTGTAGGTAGTTCTCTCCAATGAATATCCCAGAAAAATTGCTTCAAAAACCTTTGGGTCAAATTTTCCCACATATTCAGAGTTGTCTTTTAAAATATAACACTTGCTTCCAAACACATGAAAATGCTTTACAGTAGGCTTTCTCTTAGACATGATTAAGGTGATTTTCCATGAATCTTTTTAATGAGATATTTGTTTTGAGTGTAGCATACAGTGTTAACAGCTTATTCCAAAAAACTAGTTGGCAACTTGGCATCTTGCAGAATTGTTCTTGCAGCTTCAACTAATGTTCTGTTCTTTCTCTCAACTATCCCATTTTGTTGAGGTGTTCTAACAACAAAGAATTCTTGAACAATGCCTTTTTTTTTGCAGAATTCACTCAGTGTTGCATTTCTGAATTCTGTTCCATTATCACTTCTCAATCTCTTCACACAGTTTTGATCTTCAACATGTTTCTATATCTTTTTTATGTGCTCAATTATGATATGTGAAGTTTCATCTTTAAAGTTCATGAACTCTACCCAAGTGTATCTTGAGAAATCATCCATCATCGCAAGTGCATATTTGTTCCTTGAAATTGATAAGACATTTACTGGCCCAAACATATCCATGTGAATAAGTTGCAATGGTGCACTTATGGAATTCACAGTTTTTGATTTGTGACTTGATCTATTCATTTTTCCTTTTTGACAAGCTTCACAAACTTCAATTTGAGCAAACTCTAATTTTAGCATGTCCCTTACTAACTCTTTCTCGACCAAGGTGTTTATTGCCTTGATGTTCAGATGTGAGAGTTTCTTATGCCATAAGTTGCTTTGATCTATAGATGTCTTGGTGTAGAAGCAACAAATACCATCCTCATTTGTTGAGTCCAAGTCTGCAATAAACAAGCTTCCTTTCTTTGCTCCTTTCAGAGCAACTTCATTGGTTTTCTTGCTGATGAAAATACATTCTTCTTTGTCAAATAAAACTTTAAAACCTTTGTCTGCAAACTGGCTGACACTGAGAAGATTTACTTCAAGACCAACTACCAATGCTACATCATCAATAACAACATTTCTAGAAACAATCTTGCCATATCTCATTGTGAATCCTTTGTTATTGTCTCCAAAGGTCACCAAAGGGCCAGCCTTCTCCTCAAACTGTGATAGCAGGGCCTTATCACCTGTCATATGTCTTGAACATCCAATATCTATGATCCATATGACCTTCTTTATTTTGCCCTGCACACAATGAGTTTCAGTGTTGGATGCTTTCTTCTTGTGAACTGATTTAGTAGAAGTAGAGTTAGAAATTTTAGAAAGAATCGCATTCATAGATGTTTGTGCATTTTCCCTTGCAGCTATAGATCCAATACTAACTTCTTTGAGATCTACTCTCAGCTTGTGGTAACTTTTCATTACTTTTAAGTTACAGGGAATACAGTCAAACTTATAACAAACTGAATAGGGATCATTTGCCTTGGCTTCATTATACTTGCAGGCTCCTTCAACTGGCTTGCTAACAACCTTTTTGCAAAGGTGAGTTAGGTGATTCACAGAGCCACATTTTTCACATTTCTTTCTTGGAGCATCTGCAACATAAGCAAAATTGTTGCTTTTGTTTATCCCAATCTTCCCATTTATATTCTTCATCTTCTTTCTTGCATCTTCAGTTTTTGTTTCCTTAACAGGTGTCTTGGAATCTTGGTTATTTTTGAAGTTTGAGTTATTTCTGCACTTTTCCTCTCATTGTCTTCATCAGCAATTTCTTGCTTTATGATCAAATCCTCTTCACTGAAATTTACTTTACATGCTTTGAACACAGGTGAGCCAACCTTTTTCAGCATAGCTGGAACATCTTCATTTTTATTTGCTTTTCCTTTTTCACCTACAGCTTTCTTCTTATTGTTCAAGACATCATAATCAAGACCAATAGCAATATTTGCATATGGCTTGTTCTTCTCATGGTATTGTCCAACCAATTCAGATGCATTTCTGAAAGATTTCAACTTGACTTCATTCTTTTCTAACTTCTCCCTTAACACAGCTTCAATCTCATTTGCACACTTGAGCATGTTCTTTAGATATGCATTTTCTTGTTTCACAATTTCAAGCTCTACCAGCAACAATTCAGTTTCTTGTTTCTCATTTTCAATCTTCTCATTTATCTTTGTCAATCTGCTAACCTCTTCATTAGCAACAACCATACTTGTATGAATATGAAACATTTCTGTGCTCATCCTTTCAACAGTTTCCTTATATAGACTCACATTTAAATTAATGGTGGTAAGATTTTGTACCTGTGTTTTTGATGAGGATGACTCTCCTTGCTCCAAGGCCATAAATGCAAAATTCCCAACTTCCTCATCTTCATCATTATCAGAATCATCCCAACTCTTTCCTTCTGCAATATAGGCTTTGCTTTGCTGTTTCTTCAGAAGAGCTTCATACTTTGCTTCCAGTTCAACATAAGCTTTTTCTTTCTTTGCTTTCTTGGGTTTCCTGCATTCTATAGAAAAATGGCCTAGCTCATCACAGTTATAGCACCTTATTTTTGATATGTCAACAGATCCAGTTTTGTAACCATTTTTTCTATCATATGTGTACTTCCCTTTTCCTTTCCAGCTGATGTCTTTGTTGAATGATTGTCCTTTACCCTTGAAGAATCTTGGCTTCTTTACTCTAATGTTAGAGAACTTTCTTGCCAAATAGGCCATTGACTGATCTAGCTCATCAAGTTCATCCAAGGTGCGGGACTCATCTTCTTCCAATTCCAGTATGACTTATTCATGTGAATCATTGTTTCCTTGCTCACTTGTTGAGACAACTGAAGTCTGGGATCTTGGCTTATCATTAGAGGTCTGGCTTTCATTGACAATTAGAGCACGTGAGCCATCTACAACATGCCCTTGACCAGCCCTTAATGACTTCTTTTGAATCATTTCCAATTCATATGTTTTTAAGATTCCATACAGAACTTCCAAAGTTATTCTACTCAAGTCTCTCCCTTCTTTGAATGCTGAAATTTTCTGTTCCAAATGGTCAGGGAGTGTGAGCAAAAACTTCAAGTTCACTTCTTCAGCTTCATAGTATTTGTCATGCAGCTGCAAATCATTAATCAGCTTGTTAAATCTTTCAAACACATCAGTAATACTTTCTTTTGGCTTTTCCATGAAACCCTCATACTGTGAAATCAGTATCCTTCTTTGATTTGACCTAACTTCCTCAGTTCCTTCACACAATATCTCTATCTTTTCCTAGATCTGCTTAGCAGTGTCACAGTTGACAATGTTGTTATATATTACATTATCAAGTGACTCTATTAGGATCAACTGCAAGCCACTGTCCAGGAAGACTTTTTCTTTCTTAGGCTCAGTGTACTATGAAGGATCTTTAGGAGCATAATGAGCTGGGATGACCATGTCTCCATCTGTAGATTCCTCAACTCTAACCATAGGAGTGAAGGACCCATTTTTGAGAATATAAATGTATAGTGGAATGGCCATCCTGATAAATAACAACATTTTCTTCTTCCAAAGAGTGTAGTTAGTTTTATTAAAAGTAGGGATTTTAATGCTACTGATTTTCTGTGTATTCATTCTTCCAAGATCTTGAATCCGTTTTCTTTCAGATTTTTCTATGATACCACTTGTTAGATAATGAATCACATATAGGGGGGTGAATGTATTTTTCTGCTTTTCTTGAATTGTTTAAGGTGGTGAACAAAGTAAATTAAATCTTGTAGTGAAATGTGTTAATACTGAAATTAAACAAGTAAGAACAGTGAACATATATCTTTCAAAACTCACTTAATTTTATATTAAAATTAAGAATGTTTTGCTACAAATTTTAGGCTCTTTGTTGATAAAGAGCTTAGCTTCTTCCTTGAGAGAATACAAGATTTTTTTATCTCGATTGTTACTTCTTACAAAGCATCTAGTGTTTACTTTATAGAACTGTAAACACCGGTTATTACACAGTATGCAACAGCATATACTAAACCCTATTTTTAGATAATCAAATCTTTCAATATCTCGTTTAGTGTATCTTTGCTAATCTTGCACGCCTGTGACTTTACTTTGCCAGTAAATCTTGGCCTTTGATCTTGCACTCTTCAAGCTGCTTGTGTAGACTTGGAAATCCAACTTGATTAGATTGTTTGTTGATTGTTAATCTTGAATATTGAACTGGTCTGCCCTTTGTACTTTGAGTTTTACCTCGAGATCTCCAGTTTGGTATATAGAGAACTTGACATCTCGATAAGTATAATGACTTATCAAGATCTCTCATTACTCTATAATTGTTTTGATTTGTAGAGGTCTTTGAGTTCTCTATAAGAGAATTTAACTTGTTGAGGTATCTCATCTTCATGTCTTCACTTTGGCTTATCGATATCTCTGAGTTCTATAGTGACTAATTGAGTTGTCGATAACTCAGTGTTCTCTAGTGATATTTAACTTGTCGATATCTCAGAGTTCTCTAGTGAAATTTGACTTGTCGATATCCCTAAGTTCTCTAGTGAAATTTGACTTGTCGATATCTCTGAGTTCTCTAATGAAGAAATGACTTGTCGATATCTCCAATCTACATGTCTTCAATTTGGCTTGTCGATATCTCTGAATTCTCTAGTAGCGTTCCTAACTTCTCTATAAGTCATTCTGGAGTTCTCGAATGACTTCTCTATAACACTAAATCTGTGACTTGTAGAGATCTTGACTTAGAACATTTTTCTCAAAACAGATTTATTCAACTCCAAGCTTCTTCATAATTCTTCTGAGGCATGATCTTCTTGATCTTCTTCCACAAAGAATTCTTAGGCTTGATACTATTTACAGAAAAAGACTCCAATATGCTCTTTAACATTTTTACAGACTTTAAATGTTACAATACAAAATACAAACTAAGATTACAATACAACTTACTTAGGGTTGTCAATTTGACTTAGTCTTGTTATAGTATAGGCATGTCCTGCACAACAATAGTTTAGTCCCTGGCACTATACTTTATTGGATACAGTCTTCACTTGAAAATAAAGGCCGATGATTCAAGGGACAGGAGATGATGGATTGTAGATATATAAATTTGACTAGTCAACTGATTTTCTTACTTATATGTTTAGTCATTGGGAAGCTCGAAGACTATTCTAATGATTCTATTGATGGTTTATTCTGATATTTGTGCAGTTCCTTTTAATCTGCTGAATAGTGTAACTTTAAATATTTACATAGGCATTTGATATAATAATTCTGGATATACATAATATATTCTATATTTCTTTCAGGCAAGAAGTCTTCCAATTGATAAACTCGGATTTGCGTACTTTATCATCAATGCATTTATATATTTCATACAGGTCAGAATTTAAATTGATATTAGTTTATGTGGCATTTAATAATGTACAAGTAAAGGAAAGAACATGCACCTAGTAGAGCATTGAGCTAGCAATAGTAATAGTAACAACTGAACCAAAAACACCAAACACAAAGCTTTGATCTCCATCTGAAACCGTCTGTGTATGTGGATATGATCTTAAAAAATTGACAAATGGATCTTGAAGAGTATTAAATATATTTTCTAATGATACAAGTTCCGGAATTTATTTAATTATATGTTAAGAATATTTTACGGTCAAAATATGATAAAGTTAACCATACACTAGTTAAAACAAGACACATAATATGAGATGGAGATAGTATAAATTTTGAAATTCAACCAAACAAAAACTTTAGCTAAAATTATACCCAATCATTTCATATTAACTAAATTTGTTGAATCTCTCTAGAGCCGTAACAAAATTATAAACATAAATTTAATATTATAGCCAGTCTTATTATAGCATAACATCTTACAAGTTCGACAAATTTTACATAATTATATAGCCAATCATTTTAACTAACCCGTTAGAGATGCTCTAATATATTGGTTTAGACTTCTTAACCTTTGTGTAATCTTTAGATATACATGTTTTTATTTTATTTTTATAACGAACTTAAATATTAAATTAAAGCAAGGAATGAGTCTCTTAGCAATACACTTTCGTAAGTTTCAAATCCTTAAAAATTTAACTTTTTCTGAAAAAATTTATATTCATATTGTTATATAAGCCCCAATAAAATTTTCGCATCGGCACTAAAAAATTAAGATCGCCCCCTTAAAATAATTTTAAGTTAAAAATATGTTAATCAAAGCCAAAATTCAAATTAAAGTTAATAAAACATAAGTTCGTAAAATGTACATTTTTCCATTATCTTAAAAAAAAATTATTTTTTGACAAAAACTAATAATAATATCATCCGCATGTAACACTCATGTAAATTCTCAAAATAAAATCTGATTACTCATAAACTATACAAAATATTTTAATAATAAAAACAAAAAAAATTGACATTTGCCTTTTAATTTTTAACTTTTCACTATAAATAACTTCAATTCATAAATAAATTTTTTAAGTAGATAGGTGTTATTTGTGTCATGTTCTTACTGAGCTCATATTTTAGGAAAGAAAATCTCATACTTCCAATATAGGTCGAGTGGGAAGGAGAAGTGTATACTTTCTTATTTTTTATATTGATTAGGAAATTGCATTCATATCTTGTTCATTTCCTCAACAATCTGGAATTACATCAAAAGGGGTAACATTGTTCTACTTCATCAAGCAGCAGCAGAAATATATAAAAATTTGAAACACCTTGATTGAAAATATTTGTACACATGGTAAATTATAAGCACTCTGTCAAAAAACTATTGAGCATGTCTGGCATCACATGGGTGAAATTTGACTTGTCGATATTTCTGAGTTCTCTAGTGAAATTTGGCTTGTCGATATCTCTGAGTTCTCCAATGAAGAAATGACTTGTCGATATCTCCAATCTTCATGTCTTCAATTTGGCTTGTCGGTATCTCTGAGTTCTCTAGTAGCTTTCCTGACTTCTCTATAAGTCGTTTGGAGTTCTCGAATGACTTCTCTATAACACTAAATCTGTGACTTGTAGAGATCTTGACGTAGAACATGTTTCTCAAAATAGATTTATTCAACTCCAAGCTTCTTCATAATTCTTCTGAGGCATGATCTTCTTCCAGATAGAATTCTTAGGCTTGATACTGTTTACAGAAATCGACTCCAGTCTTCTCATTTTTACAGACTTTAAATGTTACAATACAAAATACAAACTAAGATTACAATACAACTTACTTAGGGTTGTCAATTTGACTTAGTCTTGTTATTGTATAGGCATGTATTGCACAACAATAGTTTAGTCCCTGGCCACTATACTTTAGTGGATACAATTTTCACTTGATAATAAAGGCTGATGATGCAAGGGACCGGAGATGATGGATTGTAGATATATAAATTTGACTAGTCAACTGATTTTCGTACTTATATGTTTAGTCATTAGGAAGCTCGAAGACTATTCTTATGATTCTATTGATGGTTTAGAGCAACTCCAAAAATCTCACCCCATTCTCTCTTTAAATAATATAAAAAAATTAACTCTTAATTATTTAGGAACCAATTTTACATATTTTCTCCAACAATCCTCCTTAAACTCAATCCATATACCCTTTTTAGTAGTTAAGTACATATACACATAAACAAATTTAATCATCTTAATACATGGGGAAGAGAGAAACTATAATTAAATTAATTTAGGAGGGAGTATCACTCCTCATTGTTGAGGAAGCTTTTGAAGATTTTTAAATTTTGAGTAGTGCTTAGGAGTTTGTTGGAGATGATTTTGAAGTTCTTTTTTTCAAAATTTGACTTAGGAGCATGATTTAAGTTAATGTTGGAGTTGCTCTTAGTCTGATATTTGTGAAGTTCCTT
Source organism: Apium graveolens (assembly GCF_009905375.1). Classification (NCBI taxonomy): domain Eukaryota; kingdom Viridiplantae; phylum Streptophyta; class Magnoliopsida; order Apiales; family Apiaceae; genus Apium; species Apium graveolens. The sequence goes on from NC_133657.1 coordinate 167,657,619, forward strand.
TTAATCTGCTGAATAGTGTAACTTTAAATATTTACATAGGCATTTGATATAATAATTCTGGATATACATAATACATTCTATATTTCTTTCAGGCAAGAAGTCTTCCAATTGATAATCTCATACCTGCGTACTTTATCAAAAATGCATTTATATATTTCATACAGGTCATAATTTAAATTGATCTTAGTTTATGTGGCATTTAATAATGTACAAGTAAAGGAAAGAACATGCACCTAGGTGCTTCCTTTTCTAGTTATGTTTCTAATTGGTTATCTGGACTTTTAGGTTTACATCTGGACTTACATTACAATAAGTTGAAGTGTTGATTCAATTTAACTGCCAAACTCTTCTTTGCAATTTGTGATTTGGGTTCTATTTCTTTATGTATCAGAAGTTTTATATATCTATACCATGTATATATTTAGCTTCTTATGCAGTATTCGATATGTTTAATTTGGGTTCTATTTCTTTGGCATTCAAGCTTGTATTTATCATAATTGAATGATTTGCTCTGAATAAGACACAATAAGACACAAAGAAGTATATCATAATGATATACTTTCTACAGGGCACACAACAGGGTTCTCTCTTCCTTTTGTAACTGTATATCTAATTAGTACTGTGTTTTGTATTCAACATTTAGTTGTAATGCAGAGGTGACCCTATTTTGTGTAACATGGCCTACTCGATTGTTTATGATGAATTTGGCAGTAGTTGTTTGTTATCTAGGAACACAAGACTGTTGACATGTTCTTAACTGGTTTTACAGTATTTTTGTGTTGGTGTTATAGTTCTTATTCTTAATGATAGTAGAATGTAATTTTTATATCAACTCTTTGTAATGATTCATGAGTTTTATACTTATTAATTTAATTTGAGTTTTATATTTTGGATATAAATATTTGTCTAATTAATATTATATTTATAAGAATTTAAAGAAAAATAAACAAAGGAAACTATTAAATATGAATATTTTAAAAACTACTGATGTGGGGCCCACATGGCGGGGCCCACTTTTTATCAATTAGTATACCTATTGCAACACAAAATATGTGTTGCTATACTCTAAAAATCATGTTGCAATTGATATCTACAGCAACATATTTTGCTGTGTTACCATATGTTGACACTGATGTAAGATTAGATACCTATGGTGACTGCCTTACACCCAACACTGAAAATGTGTTGCAATAGACCTATTTTTTCCTATAGGCAACATTTTTTGGGCTCTATAGCAACACAGTTTTGGTGTTGCTAAAAATCATCTATGGCGTAGTGTAGAATTATAAGTCATATTTGAATCAAAAATGAATAAAAAAATACATTTAGAGTTTCAATAAGATACAAAAAGTGGTGAAACCAAAAGTTAGTGAAACCGAAAAGGGGTGAAACTAAAGTACCCTTTAAAATATAATTTCCCCTATTAATAATAACTAGTTGATAACCCGTGCAAAGCACGGATCAGGATCGAAATATCAATATTAAATAATGAGTTTATAATATTTTGTTAAACAATTCGCCAATCGTGTTGCTTGACTAGAGATTCAATGTAAAATGTTAATTACAGTCTTTTTGGAAAATAAAAACATAATAATGTTGTGTTTGTTGTTCTAAATAATCATTTTCTTGCCAGGGAAAGCACTTGAAGTCCGCAAAGGCTTGAAGTCCGTAAAGGCTTCAAGCTTACCTGCAAAAAGAAAATACTTATAGAGCTCAAAACACACACAAAAAAATCATTATTTGACGTAATTAAACTCCTAACAAATGATTGAGCTATAAATAAAGATTTAAAAATTGTCAAAATTGTTTAATTTATTAAGTTGCTGAAAAATGTTACAAAGATGCTGGGAAACCAAAAATAGAAGTTGTTAGGAAATGAATAACACACAGAGGGGGTGGAGGTGAATGTGTTTTACTGTTTTTGAGCTTTTCTTGAATGTTTATGGTTGAACAAAGTAAATTAATTCTTGTAGTGAAATGTGTTCATACAGAGATTAAACTTGCAGAAAAATAAAGAACGCAGATCTTCAAAACTCACTTAATTTTATATTAAAATTAAGACTGTTTTTCTACAAAATTTCTAGGCTCTTTGTTGATAAAGAGCTTAGCTTCTTCTTGAGAGTGTTACAAGAAATTTTATCTAAATTGTTACTACTGACTAAGGACCAGTGTTAACTTTATAACTCAGTTAACTCCTGGTTTACACAGTGTGTAATAAGACATGCTATTAGCTTTTCTAAACTAATAGCATCCCATGTTTACTTTAATCTTCCTCTGTCAGTTAATCTTTGCCATTGATCTTGCACATTCTTCAAGCTGCTTTTTGAAGACTTGTCAATCCAGTTGTTGGATTGTTTGTTGATTGTTTGTCTTGGATATTGAACTGATCTGCAATTTTGTACTTTGAGATTGTACCTCGAGATCTCCAGTTTAGGTTTATAAAACACTTGACATCTCGATAAGTATATTGACTTATCGAGCTCTCCAGTATTCTATGTTTAGTTTGGCTTGTAGAGTTCTTCAGTTCTCTATAAGAGATTTTAGGCTTATCGAGATCTCTAGTCTTCACATCTTCACTTTGACTTATCGATAACTCTTAGTTCTCTAGTGGCTTCTTGACTTGTCAATATCTCAGAGTTCTTTAGTCAAATTCACCTTGTCGATATCTCAGAGTTCTTTAGTGAATTTTAACTTATCGATATCTCTGAGTTCTCTAGTGGAACTTGACTTATCGATAACTCAGAGTTCTCTACTGAATGTAGACTTGTCGATAACTCTGAGTTCTCTAGTGAAGGAATGACTTGTCGATATCTCCAATCTTCAGTTCTTTTGGCTTGTCGATATCTTCATGAGTTCTCTAGTAGCTATCCTGACTTCTCGATAAGACATTCTGGAGTTCTCGAATGACTTCTCTATAACATTAAATCTGTAACTTTTAGAGAGCTTGACTTAAAGTATTTTTCTCCAAACAGATTTATTCAACTCCAAGTTTCTTCAAAATTCTTCTGAGGCATGATCTTCTTGATCTTCTTCCAGAAAGAATCCTTAGGCTTGATACTGTTTCAAGAAAAAGACTCCAGTCTGCTCCTTTGCATTTTTAAAGACTTTAAGTGTTACAAGTACAAAATACAAATTAAGATAATAATACAACTTACTTAAGGTTGACAAGATGTCTTAGTCTTGTTAAAGCACATGCATGTCTTTTACAACAATCTCCCCCAATTTGTGAGAAGATTGCTTAACATAAATTCATGCCTGTTAACAAGACTAACCCTGAGTTTAAAATGATAGAGAGTAAAATTTATACATAGAGCTAGGTAGAATTACAACTTGGATAACACAAAATTTACAAGGTTCAAAGATTACAGGAATCAGGTAAAGATAGTTTTCACATCTGCTTCTTTTCTAAGTTGATCCTTCAATTTGTCAAGAATTTCAAGTTCTTCTATGATAAGTGTTCCACTTAGAGCTTCTACAAGTTTTTGTCTTGCTGCCTTAGGATAACCTTGGTCCAGAACCTCTAGGCAGAATCTTGAGAATCCACCAGCTCTGATGTTTAGAAATCTCCCATCTTTAGAAATTCTGCTCATTCCTTTTGCTTTCAACTCTTCTGATTTTTTATAAACATGTCTATTTCTTCATCATGCCTCCTTCTTCTTTCTTCAGCTTTAGCCTCATCTCTTTTCTTTGTTTCCTCCCTTTTAATCAACCATACAGCTAGAGATGATCTCCATACCCTTGTAGCAGTAATCTTGTCCTTTAACAAACTTATCACTCTCTTGATTTCTGTGGGAGCCAAAGAGTCCATTAGCTTTTTGTCTAGAAGAAAGAATGTACCATCCTTAAAATAAACTCTAACTTCTCTCAAGGATACAATCCAGACTCTAACAATTTCCTCATCTAGATGTTGGAAATGGTCTTCATCTGAGATGCACCAATTTAGAGGTAGAAAGTCAGATTCTTTAATACAATTCCAAATGGCCCTTTCAGTGACTTCCACTTTCTTTGCAGGCTTGACTTTCTTAGGCTTTCTCCCAACAGATTTGTGCTTGAATTTAAGTGAAGGTTAAAGGTAGGGTTGTCATTTTCTTGAGATTTAGTTTGGCTTGAAGTTATTGGAATTTTTAGGAAAGAATTTGTTGTTTGTTTGTATAGAATTTTGGCTTAGATGTTTGGGAAGGTTTGATGTTCGAGATAGTTGATGTTGTAGGATGAGCTGAGGTTTGAGTTGATTGTATTTGGATTTTTAGGGTTGTTTGAGTTTTGAGCTAGAAGGATTTGATCATTCTTCTTCTGCTCATCATCATCCAAGTCATCCTTGTTGAACTATGTTTTGGGCAAGTTGGCTTCTGCATTTTCCAGATATCTCCTCAATAGCTTTATCATTTCCATATCATCATTGTTCTTGTTTTTCTTAGCTTTTAAGCTAGTTCCTAGGATCATGATAAGCTTTTTGTTGCTCATGACACAATGTTTGGGGATCTGAAAATTTCTGAGTTATCTGATGGTGGGACAGATGTATGTTATACCCTTGCTTGGCTGTAGATATGCTTCAGGGAAGGCAGCTACTTGAGCATCTCTTAGTGCAGTTAATAACATGGTATCTTCACGAGTTATAGCTCTAACTTTGCTGATAAAGATGTCTAACTCAGATGCCCTCCTTGAGACAAGGCAGTTGAGGGACACCTACATACATATGTCTGTCCCTGAGTTATTTGCATTAACCACTATCTTCTCTTCCAAAAAGTTGTCCTTATTGACCTTGATCACTCTTATGAAATTGATTGTCTTGTCCAGGGCCTTTTTATATGTGAAGTGATTGTTGTTGAGAGAAGCTTTTAAGGCTTTGAGTAGTTCTTCAAACTCCCTGCTCAGACTAGGTCCTTCAGCAGACCTAATAAGTCTCTCCATGTCAAGATCAACTTCTTTAGATTTCATTTCAGCCCCCTAGACTTGTTGTTGTAATGATCTGGATCGTGTCAACCTAGCCTCTATCTCCCCCTTAGTCCTGTTGACAGGCATTAGAAGGGGAGTAGGAATTTCAGGCCTGACTTGTTCAGGAAGAGAAGGTAGTGGTATGTTGATTTTTCCCATGATGGCTCATAAAGCTATAGAATTCTGCATTTGAAGATGCTTATGAGAGTCCACCAGGGTTTGGATATCTATTTGTTGGCTCTTGACAAGAGATGTCAAAGCCTGAACTTGTGCAGTGAGAGAAGAGTTGGAGTCTTGCAATGCTGTGACTTGACCCTGTAGAGACTGAATTTGCAGATTTGTTAAAGTGGATCCAGGGTGATAAGAACTGCTAGATGTGCCAAAGTGTTCTTCTACAGCCTCTTTGATCCCTTCCATTAGCAAAGCTGAAGGCTTATATCTGCTCTGGTGGAGTTGATCCAGCTGAACCTTAGTTTCATTTGAGTGAGTAATTTGTTGCTGGATCACTGTATGGAGATTGGTGAAAGATAGTTTGAGGTTTTTGACTTCCTTCTCAATAGAGGAAAGATCCATCCTAGCCATTTGCTCAGAAAAATACTTGAATTTAGAAGAGATCTGCTCTTGAGATGGTATGATCTTGTCCATTTTCTCATTCACCAGTTTCCTGATTCTGTCTTCATGGCCAGTAAGCTTGATTTCAAGAGCCTTACCAAACAGATAAAATGCTTTGAGTTGAGCTTTGTATACATCTGTAATGGCATCATAGACAGCTTCTGGACTCAAGTCTTTTGCATTGCTGCCCAGAATAATAACATACTCTTCTCTGAATCTGTCCAGAACTTGATTCATCTCCAAGGCAAAGTCATCAGACAACCATCATCCACATTCCCATCTGGCTCAGCATCATTGACAATTTTCTCCTTTTGCTCCTCAACCTCTTTATTCTAAGCAAGCATGATAGCTTGATAGTCCTGTTGCTCATATTTGAAGTCAGGAGATGCTGTGAGATGTTGGCTAGTCCAGATATCTGCTCTACTAGTAGATCATCTCCAGAAGTTGGTTGAGAAGCAGATTCTTGTAGCCACTGAGAGAGTATGTGAGGTTATTGAGGTTGTGCAGTGGATGGTTCATCAGAAACACCTGTGACTGGGGTCACAGTTTGACTCACAGATTACTTTGTGGTTTTGACAGTGTGCTGTCCTCCACTTGTAGTGGGTTACTGTCATGTACACCAGCCTCAAACCCTTCTGTGCCTTGCAACACACTGGCACTTGAATGTACTCTTCTTGCCTCTCCTATGATAGAATCATGGACAATTATACTCCTAGCTTCAACTGCCAAGACAATATCTGCTAGGGTTGTGAGGGGAGTTGTCCCTACATGAGGAACCTCCAATTGAATTGGAGAGGATTTAGATAGCTCCCCCACAGGAGTACTACCCTCAAACCTTTTAGTCTGTGAAGACTGTTTTGCACATGAAGGTGCATTAGAAGTATCTATGGGGTATTCAGTAAAAACTGATGAATCCCCCATGTTTGTGATGGTGTCATCAAGGTCTACCCCAGCATGTAGCCTCTTAACATCTAAATAAAGTGTCTGGGTGGTGAGAAAAGCTTCTTGAGCTAAGTCACTTGATTTTTGATGCACTTGAGAAGTGGATTCAAGTGGGATTGGAATAGAAGAAATTTTAGACATAAGAAGTTGTTGCTCAGTTGTGAGTGTTGGCAGCTCCCCCTGAATAGATGAGGGAGCTTCAAGTGTTGTGTCCTCACAGTGTGTGCCTTCCTTGTTCCTCCTACCATACACTTGAATTGCTTCTTGTGTTGGCTGTGCAGACTCACTCCTGGTTGTTTTTACAACTGCATCCTGTTGGGAGGATACAGAGGTGGCTAGAGTGGTCAGCTCAGTTTGTTTACTCCTTTTGGATCTTTTGACTAGAGGTGTCTCTTTTTCAGCTATCTCCTCACCACTCTCAACTAACACAGTTAAGGTTGCCCCCTTTCTCTTCTTTTTACTGACCTCATCCTTTTGAGAAGATGAGGTAGTTGGTTTCCTAGCTTCTAAAGGTTGTAAAATAATGGTTGCAGCTTGGGAAGATCCCTGTGGGTGTTCCTGTGTTTGTGCTTCCACAGGTTCAGGGATCATAGTTGTGCTAGATTGATTACCAATACTTCTCATGTGTAGCATAAAATAAGGGTAAGTCTTAAATCTTTCAATCATGAAAGGTGTTAACTTAAGACTTACTGGAACTTTATTCTTATTAAGAAGTGATCCAAATAGAATTTTGGATACTTGCTTACAATTACCAATTAGTGTCATATTTACACCTTCTAGCATGTGTATGTCATTTACTTTATAATTTAAAGCTGACATAATAAATCTAGGTATGAAGATCTCCTTACCTCTTGATTCCAATGGCATAGTCAACCCGGTGCTCAGCTCCTCCTATATGTAGTGTCCTACATTTATCTGTTTGTTGTGAGCCATAGGAGTAGACCAGCTTCTGGACAATACTGGATATGTTGTCAAATCCTGACTTTCGGCAAGTAAATGCCCTAATCACAGAGTCAAATAGGAATGACCATTCCTTCCTCAGATACTTCTTATTCATGTTGGCCAAATTAATCCTCTCAGAATAATTATGAAATCCATGAACTCATGCAGCTCATTCTGATTTGGATCCTCCACCAGATTGTCAGTAGGAATGCCCAAAGCCTTGTTGACATCATCCTCAAGAATTTCCACTTGCTGTCCCTTAATTGTGCAGTTTATCACTATAGTTATAGCTTGATTCTCATGCACAACTGTCCTGGTTGTTGCTGTGTTCCAGAAATCACCTAGGGCTAGCACATCTAAATACAGCACAGGATTAGCAGTTAGAGCACCTACAAAGTAGGTCTCAGAAAGGAACTTAACAAAACACTGAAAAACTTCAAGTGCTTGATTTGCATCCAGAAATGCAAGAAAGTTGGTTTCTTTGGGGAGAAAGGGTACAAGATTGTTGGCATCTATTTATATGAGTATGAAGTTTAGTGGGTAAAAGAGATTTGTGAGAAAGAAGGAAAAACGAGAGAGAAATCGGTTTTGGATTGAAGGCTAGGTTACTTTAGATCTCGAAAGTTGTAAGTAAGTGTATGTATCGAGAAGTCTGGGTATTTATAGTAAAAGCAGATGACTTGTCGAGAACTCAAAAATAGACATTTGGAGTTAGTCTATCGAGAGGTCATTTTGAGAAATAAAGTATATATCGAGAAGTCACTTTAGATTACTCTTTTAGAGAACTCAAACTTGACTTATCGAGATGTCAAATAAATACCCAGTTTGTCCAAGAAGTGGACTGAACTAATTCTAACTTTTATTTGAATAAATTCAAAATAAAATTAGAATAAATTTTCAAAAGTATTTTACTGAAATAATTTATTAATTTAAATAATCTCAGTTCTGAGTTATTGATGAGTCAAAAATTGTACTTGTAGAGAACTCTGTGAATAAACACTACTAGAGAACTCTACAAGGACTTATCGATAAGTCATTTTTAAGCCTATCGAGAAGTCACTCGAGAAGTCAGTAAATTGACTTATCGAGGACTCACTCGATAAGTTCTAAAATGACTTGCCGAGAGGTCAATTTATGCTTATCGAGAACTCAGTTCTCTATATACTTTTGGTTTATGTAATTCTTCCTTGTATTAATTTTATATATTAAGAATGTAAATTAACAACTGAGCAGTTTACTTAGAATTTGAAAAATTCCAAGTTGAATTTGAATTTGAAATCAAATTCCAAGTTGAATTTGAATTTGAAATACAAATATGCAGAGATTTCTGAAATATTTATAAATCATATTTCACTTAACTTCCAATAAAATCAAATTACTATTGATTTAATGGAGATTAATCGACTGCAAAACATTAGCTGAGTTCTTGCCTTAGGATGAAGAATTAAGCATTCCAATTTCACCTACAAGTCTAGTGAAAGTTGCTTCATCCAAAGGTTTAGTAAAAATGTCAGCTAATTGTTTTTCTGTTGGTACAAAAATGAGCTCTAGCTATATCATGATAAGAAAAATTTACAGCTTCCAATGGTACTCTTACTGTTAACCCTTCATCCAGCAAAATCTGCATTTATGTAACCAACAACTTCAAAACTGATTCCCTTGGGATACCATAATCCCAAGTTGAGCTTCCTTCCAGTATATGAGGATTCTCTTTCTCCCCTTGAGGTTGTGCAATTAAACTCAGGTGTATGACATGAGCTTCCATTTTCATGATTCTCTTGTTGAGTAGTTTCTTCATTTTCTTATTCTGACAGACTTCACAAAATTCAACTTGAGCAAGCTCCATCTTAGGCATGTCTCTTACCAACTCCTTTTTGAAAAGGTGTTAATTTCCTTGAAAATCAAGTGAGACAGATTTTTTTTATGGCAGAGCTTGTTTATTTCTTCTGATACCTTGGTGTAGAAGCAACAAACACCATTCTTATTTATTAAGTCAAAATCTTCAACAAACAAGCTTCCTTTCCTTGCTCCTTTCAGAGCAACTTCACCAGTTTTCTTGCTGATAATCAGTGCATTCTTCTTTATTGAGTAAGACTTAAGGCCTTTGTCTGCAAATTTGCTAACTCTGAGAAGATTTACTTCAAGACCAGCTACCAGTGCTACATCATCAAGGACAACATTTTCATAAACAATCTTGCCATATCCCATTGTGAATCCTTTGATGTTGTCTCTAAAGGTCACCAAAGGGCCAGCTTTCTCCTCAAACAGTGATAGCAGGGCCTTATCACCTGTCATATACCTGGAACATCTACTATCTATGATCCAGATGACTCTCTACAATATGTCCTGCACACAATGAGTCTTAAGTGTGTTTGGAAACCCAAGCAGTGTTGGGTAGTTTCTTCTTAGTAACTTGTTTAGTAGAAGTAGAATGAGTTGTTTTAGAAGAGATAGAATTTAATGACTGTTGTGCATGTTTTCCTTCTGATGTGGGCTCATTTCTTGTTTCTTTAAGGTCCACTCTCAGTTTGTGGCAACTCTTCATTACTTTTAAGTTGCAATGAATGCAATCAAACTTGTCATAGAATGAATAGGGATCATTTGAATTTGCTTCATTGTATTTGCAAGTTCCTTCAGTTGGCTTGCTAACAACCTTTTTACAAAGGTGAGTTAGATGATTCGTAGAGCCACATTTTTCACACTTCTTTCTAGGAGCATTTACAACAAGCAAAATTATTGCTTTTGTTTATCCCTATTTTCCCATTTCTATTTCTCCTTTTCTTTCTTGCATCTTCAGTTTTGGTTTCTTTAACATGAGTCTTGGGACTTTGTTTGTTCATGAGCTTCTCTTCTCTTTATCTTCATCAGCAATTTCTTGCTTGATAATCAATTCTTCTTCACTGAAGTTGACTTCACATGCTTTAAATATAGGTGCATTAACCTTTTTCAAAAAGGTTGGAGCATTCTCAGTTTTCTTTATTTTCCCTTTGTCACCTACTGTCTTCTTTTTTTCATTCATGGCATCATAGTCAAGCCCTATAGAAAGGTTTGCACATGGCTTATTCTTCTCATGATACTGTCCGACCAGTTCAGATGCATTCCTGAAAGATTTCATCTTCACTTCATTCTTTTCCAGCTTCTCCCTGAGCACTACTTCAATTTCATTTGCACACTTGAGCTTGTTCTTTAGATAAGCATTTTCTTGTTTTAAAGCTTCAAGCTCCACCAACAACAATTCAGTTTCTTGCTTCTCACTTTCAAGCTTCTCATTTATCTTTGTTAATCTGCTAACTTCTTCATTAGCAGCAACCATGCTTGTGTGAATGTGAAACATTTATGTGCTCATCTTTTCAACAGTTTCCTTGTATTGATTCATATTTAAATCAATAGTGGTAAGAGTTGGTGTTTGTGATTTAGATGAGGATGATTCTCCTTGCTCCAGGGCCATGAGTGCATAATTAACAAATTCTTCATCTTCATCATTTTCAGAGTCATCCCAACTTTTACCCTCTACAATATAAGCTTTACTTTGTTGTTTCCTTAGAAGAGCTTCATACTTTACTTCAAGTTTAAGATAAGCCTTGTCTTTCTTTGATTTCTTGGGTTTCCTGCATTCTATAGCAAAGTGGCCTTGTTCATCACAATTGAAGCATCTTATATTAGATTTATCAACATATCCAGTTTTGTAGCCATTCTTGCTATCAGAATTGTACTTCCCTTTTTCCTTCCAGCTACTGTCTTTGTTGAAGGACTGTCCTTTATTCTTGAAGTATATTGGCTTCTTTACTCTAATATTAGAGAATTTCCTAGCTAAATAGGCCATTGACTGATCTAGCTCATCCAGTTCTTCAAGAGTATAGAACTTATCCTTTTCCAATTCCAGAATGACTTGCTCCTGTGAACCATTTGTTCTTTGCTCACTCGTTGAGGCAACTGGAGTTTGAGATCTTAGTTCATCATTAGTTGTTTGGCTTTCATTTACAATTAAAGCACTTAAACCATCCACAACATGTCCCTGACCAGATCTTAATGATTGCCTTTGAATCATCTCTAGTTCATATATTTTGAGAATTCCATATAGAACTTCCAGAGTTATTCTGCTCAAGTCTCTCCCTTCCCCGATTGTTGAGATTTTCTGTTCCAAATGATCAGGGAGAGTAAGCAAGAACTTCAAGTTCACTTTTTTATCTTCATAATATTTGTCATGAAGCTGCAAGTCATTTATCAGCTTGTTAAACCTTTCAAACACATCAGTAATACTTTCCTTTGGCTTTGCCATAAAACCCTCATACTGTGAAATCAGTATTCTTCTTTGGTTTGACCTAACTTCTTCAGTTACTTCACAGAGTATCTCAATATTTTCCTATATTTGCTTGGCAGTGTCCCGGTTGATAATGTTGTTGTAAGCTACTATCGAGGGAGACTTTCTCCTTGTCAGGGTCAGAATACTCAGAAGGATCTTTTGGAGCAAAATGAGCTGGGATAACCATGTCTCCATCTGTAGATTCCTTAACTCTAACCATAGGAATGAAGGGTCCATTCTTGAGGATCTGAATGTAAAGTGGGTTGGCCATCTTGATGAATAACAATATTTTCTTTTTCCAAAGAGTGTAGTTAGCTTTGTCAAAGGTAGGAATTTTGATGCTACTAATTTTCTGTATATTCATTCTTCCAAGATCTTAAATCTGTTTACTTTCAGATTTTGCTCTGATACCACTTGTTAGGAAATGAATAACACACAAAGGGGGGCTGAATGTGTTATACTGTTTTTGAGCTTTTCTTGAATGTTTATGGTTGAACAAAGTAAATTAATTCTTGTAGTGAAATATGTTCATGCAGAGATTAAACTTGTAGAAAAATAAAGAACACAAATCTTCAAAACTCACTTAGTTTTATATTAAAATTAAGACTGTTTTGCTACAAAATTTCTAGGCTCTTTGTTGATAAAGACCTTAGCTTCTTCTTGAGAGTGTTACAAGAAATTTTTATCTAAATTGTTACTACTGACTAAGGATCAGTGTTAACTTTATAACTCAGTAAACTGCTGGTTTACACAGTATGTAATAAGACATGCTATTAGCTTTTCTAAACTGTCACTTGTCATTTCTATTTATAGAAATGCAGATCTTCCATTTCTGGCTTAGCATATCTTTAGCATCCCGTGTTTACTTTAATCTTCCTCTGTCAGTTAATCTTTGCCATTGATCTTGCACATTCTTCAAGCTGCTTTTTGTACAATTGTTAATCCAGCTGTTGGATTGTTTTTTGATTGTTTATCTTGGATATTGAACTGATCTGCAATTTTGTACTTTGATATTGTACCTCGAGATCTCCAGTTTAGGTTTATGAAACACTTGACATCTCGATAAGTATATTGACTTATCGAGCTCTCCAGTATTCTATGTTTAGTTTGGCTTGTAGAGGTCTTCAGTTCTCTATAAGAGATTTTAGGCTTGTCGAGATCTCTAGTCTTCACATCTTCACTTTGGCTTATCAATAACTCTTAGTTCTCTAGTGGCTTCTTGACTTGTTGATATCTCAGAGTTCTTTAGTCAAATTCACCTTGTCAATATCTCAGAGTTCTCTAGTGAATTTAAATTATCGATATCTCTGAGTTCTCTAGTGGAACTTGACTTATCGATAACTCAGAGTTCTCTACTTAATGTAGACTTGTCGATAACTCTGGGTTCTCTAGTGAAGGAATGACTTGTCGATATCTCCAATCTTCAGTTCTTCTATAAAGACTCGTGTATATTCTTTAATTTTTACTATATTCAAAGTATAATAAAGGTTTAAATAATTAAATAAAATGTGTGTAATGGTTTTGGCAGCAGTTATTAATTGTTATTTAACTATTTGTGATCGGTTGATATGTGGAATTGAATTGTGTAAATTATTAGTGAGTTTTACGATTTTATTTCGCTTGTAAAAGTAATTTTATTATAGTTTTAATTCCATAAATATTTGGATGATCTCTAAAATTGATTTTATAATTTTTATAATTTCAATAATTATTTTTAGGACTTTATAAAATTGAGAAATCAATATTTCATTAATTATTCATTTTTAAATGATTTTCTAAGTGTGTTTGATTGTAAAATCCATATTTAATTATGGAAATCTTCAAAAATTATGAAACGTATATTTTATTAAGTTCGTATTATTCTGAAAATTTTAAAATTATTTTAGGAATTTTGGGAGTTAGCTTCACCCGCGCGTCGTTTCGTTATTTGTTAAAAAGCGGGTACAAAGTGCACCTTAAAAAATTGTTTTAAAAATTTCAAAATTTATGTCTTTGTAAATTTCAGGTTATTTATGACATTTTGATATTATTCTCGTAATTTTCTGGAATTGTTTTGCGTGCACCTCAGTCCGTTAACTTCAAATTTCAGGACAAATCGAGCCATAGGACCTCCGTATTTATCTTATACATTACGTGTCAGTTTCTTATTAATCAGAGGGACACGTGTTTGTTGCTTGTGCTTGGTTGCAACATCTGTTAAAATTTTTTATTAACCCCCCTTGTTTTTCTTTCCCCGGCTTGGTGCATCTCTCGGTTTCCTCTTTGTTCTCTCTCGATCACTTATTTTTCTCTCTAATCTCTCATTTCTCTCTCTCATGTTCCTCGTTGTTTCCTGTTTTGCCGCCGTGTTCATCTCTGGTTATTTTCCGGTGAGTGGTCGTGGTTCGGTTGCTTTGGTTCCTTCCTGTTGTTGTATGCTTATACATATATATATGTATGTATACAGGTGTGCAATTGGTTGTTGTTTCTGTGCTATTTCTATCTTTTTCCGGTCGCCACCTCCTTTCTCCGATTCAGGCGAGGGGTGTTGTGGCGCGTTGTGTTGGTGTGCCGCTGCACGCGTTGCGCGTGTGTGCGGCTATGTTCCTGTTGTTTCTGTTGTTATTGTTGGCTGTATTGATTCGGTTAACTTTAATATAATTCTAATTATTTACGAAATTGCAGGAAATTTGATTATTATTCGTGATATAAATAATTCCGTGCGATTAGTTTTATTCGAAGGAATCAGTGGAATTTTATGTTGGAAACCCGAGCATTAATCGGGTACCCGTGAAATTTTGTCGCCGTACCGCGATGACTCGTTACGAGCGGACCGTGGACGGTGATGACTTTGTTCTGAGTCCTAAATTTTATAAATAAATAAAATGATTTGTATAAAATGTTTTCAAAAATAAATCATATATTGGAATTATACGTAAATAGATACGTGAATGTGGAATTGGTATTGGAATGAAAATTGTGGATTGTTGTGATTGTTGACGTCGATTGTAATCGACGGGTAGTCTTATAAATAAAGGAGTTGCTTCCAAAATTTTCTAAAAATATATTTGTAAACGTACGTATTTATATTATACGTGTTACCCCTATTTGTGTTTGGACTACATGATTACGTGATTATGTGTATAATAACTATACGGGTTGGGTTATCGGATTGGGTTATTAGGATTTGAGGATATCAAGCATGTCGGTATAACTGATTAGGGTATTCTGTATTTGTAGATCCCAATCAAGTTTCCCGAGGACCGAAATCGGCGTAAAAGCTACTTAGTGTTTTGTAAAGCGTTGCAAGGAAAGTACCCATGACCATTCTTTTATGGTTCAGTACGTATGAATAGCTAAATGTTTTATTCTCGTAATGGAACAGAAACGTTTCAAGTTGCGTATCCCCTGTAGTTATAAATCACTGTTTTCAAATTGTTTTGGGGAAAAGTAACTTCGAACGGTACCTATCTCGAATGAAATAAATTGTGAACTGGATTTTATATGTGTGCTGGTTAAATAAATAATTTTGAAAATGAGATAGGTACAAGTGTTTTGAAAAATGGATAAAACGGTCAGATATGGGATACATTGGGGCCAGAGTAGGCCTATTGAGGTGGCGTAAGAGGCTAATTCGGTTATGCGCAATATATATACCGATTAGTCCAGTAGGTCAGAGACCTAGCTAGTCTCTGAGTTCCGAAACAGGTAAATGGGATGTCAGTTAGAGCCGTCTGGTGTTGATAGCCTGATCAGCTGTCTTCACATATCCGCTACGTATCTGATTTGGATTTGTGATTCCCGTAAGGATATACGTAGTTGGTACAGCGATTTTATAAATGTGATTAGCATGCTAAAATTTGACTCTGGTACTTACACAGCACACCACTACGTTGTTCTGATAAAGCATGCTAGTTAGTTATATTCAGTTATCTCTAATTTTCATTACATAATGTTGATGGCATGATTACAGCTTTGTTCCTATTATTCTTACATTACAGTTTTATTACGTTATTCATATGATGGTACTGCTGAGCGATTATGCTCACCCTTGCAAACTGTTATGTATATCTCGCAGATGCCTAGAAGACCAGTCAGACAGACCCATGTTCCGTCCCCTTCAGGACCCGACTCCTCTGAGATAGTTTATATCAGGCCATGAGGTCTGATGAGTTGCTGAATAAAGTTAGAATGTGTTAGATGTTGAATAAATGAGTTGTAATAATGTGAATCTGAATCATACTTGAACCTGGATCGGATCTTGGTTTGGGTCAAGTTAGTGTATTTTAATAATAATCTTGTTGTTTATATTTTGGTAAATGTGTTTGGTGACGTCAACTCCTGACCCCGGGGTTGAGGCCGTCACAGTTGGTATCAGAGCTACAGGTTCAAGTCCCTAATTCAGGTTAGGGATTGTGTCGAGTAGGTGATAACGTGAGTCTTTAGGTGTGAGTCAGCAACTCATATAGAGGAGCAAACCTTTAGAGTCAGTCGAGGGTTCCGACGATGTTATCCTGACATCTATTAAATGTTTTGATAGAATTGCCTTGACCTGGTTGTGTCTTCCCTGTATATTTATTATGTTGACAGTGGCCTATTGCGATTTCGAGTTCTCCATCTCGGGAGAATCCATCTGACTCGGATAGCTCAGATTCTGAGAGACCCCTGGATGTTGTTGCAGAGGAGACCCCTATGCCTCCTCCATCAGTTCCTTTCTTTGTGCCGAGAGACATCCCTGGACCTGGTACTCATCCCCGTTGGGTACGTAGGTATGTGTCTGCTGTTAGGGATTTCCCTCCCGGCTGTGGTCCCAGTTCTTCCATGATGAGACCTCCAGTACCTGCTGTGGCCCCTAGTGGTACTTCTTCACTGATCCCTTACCATGTTCACCGAGCGGTGAATACTTCCTTTATCAGAGATCAGAGTCAGGAGTTGGCTGCTCAGTTTGATCAGATACCTAATGCACCTTTTCAGGGCATTTCTGCCCCTTCCCCTGAGGTGCGGGCCCGTGTGCGAGCATTGACCTAGATGGCTGTAGAGAGGGCTAGATCTGTTGACCAGTTTATTAGCTCAGAGTTCAGAGCTGTACAGTATCAGGACCTAGTGAACTGGCTAGTGTTTGAGCTAGGTTCCATTGGATTTTTAGTTATACTAGTTGGATTTTGTTGGTTATTGTATTACAATTGCTTTATTCCATTATTCAGTTTTATATATTGTGCGTTGTTATTATTGTTGTCATTATTGTTGTTTCTGTTGCTGGCATTTTTAGATTATAATCATTCACCCAGGATGGATCCAATTAAACTGGGGATGAGGATATTGTCTTAGTGGCAATGCTCTCCTGATGCATAAATATAAACTGCTTGAAGCAATCTATTTTCTTATATATGATTGTTATGTTTCAGGAGATGCCACCAAAGAGAAACTCTCAACCCAATAACGGATCTGCTAGGGATCCTTCCATGAGTGAATTGATGAACTTGTTGCATCAGCAGTCTATACAGCTGGCCCAACAGCAACAACAATTCCACCAGCAGCAACAACAATTGCAACAACAACAACAACAACAACAGCAGTTCATACAGCAACAACAACAGCAAATCCAACAACAGCAACTACAAATCCAGCAGCAGCATGAGATGAGGGGGGCAAATCAGGGTGTTAGTTTCAAGTCTTTTTAGGCAGTGAAGCCCCCAGAGTTTAAAGGAGAAGTAGATCTTGTTGCTGTCAGGATATGGTTAAAGGAAATGGAAAAGGCGTTTGCGCTCACCAAGGTGAGTGAGGATTTAAAGACAGATTATACTAGCTATTTTCTAATAAATGATTCGAATTATTGGTGGGAATCTACGCGAGCCCTAGAATGGAAAAGGTCTTGTTCTATGGGCCAGATTTATAGAGTTATTTTTGGAGAAATACTTTTCGGACTGTCTCCAGAGTCAAATGGAGATGGAATTTTTGGAATTGAAGCAAGGAGATAGGAGTGTTACGGAGTATGAAGCGAAGTTTACGGAGTTGGCCCGTATAGCACCGGAATATGTGCGTTTAGAAGCTCAACGAGCGAAGCGGTTTCAACAAGGGTTGAAGCTAGAAATAAGGAGTGGAGTTGTAGCCTTACAACTCAAAACATATACTTCGGTAGTTCAGGCTGCCTTAGTGATCAGAGGTTAGCTGCGAAGGAGCAGGGTGAGAAGAAAAAGAAATTTGAAAGTGGACCTGCTAGGTCGGAATCAGGAATAGCAAGTCGGAAGTTCCTAGCATTGGTTTGGAAGGAATAAGAATAAGAAGTTCAAAAAGGCAGAATTTTCCCCAGGTTAGACCAAGTACTACTTCAGTTTACTCTACCCCGACGAGGGTTAGTAAGCCAGTGGTTGATTGTAAAACATGTGGGAAGAAGCATAGTGAACAGTGTCGAGAAAATATCAAATATTTTAAGTGTGGACAAAAAGGTCATTATTCCACAGAGTGTAAGTCTGAGACTCAAGAAGTAACTTGTTTTAGTTGCGGCAAAGTGGGACACATAGCTAGAAATTGCAAGTCAGTGACCCAAGTTAATGTTGGAAGGAGTGTGTCCCAAGGACCAGCAACCAGTACTGCTAGAGCTAGGACTTTTAAGATGACCAAGAAGTCTCCAGTTCATGATTCCGATGTGGTTGCAGGTACGCTTTTTCTTAATTCCGTACCTGTTAACATTTTGTTTAATTCGGGAGCGTCCAAATCTTTTAAATCTGTGAATTGTGTGAATAAAATGCAATTGATGTTGGAAGACCTAGAAGAACCTTTGACCATAGAAGTGGCTAATAAAGATAAAGTAACTGTAAGTCAATTTTGTCCTGGATGTTCCCTAGAGATTTTAGAGTATATGTTCCCTGTTGACTTAATACCTTTCGAGTTGGGAGACTTTGATATTATTTTAGGTATGGATTGGTTGTCTTTATAGAAGGCAAATATTGACTGTAAGAAAAAGAGAGTTATTATGTACACCTCAGATAATAAAAGAATCAGCTACCAAGAACAGAGACAAGATAGAAAGTTCCTTTCAGTAATGAAAGCAAGAGAGATTTTTGCGGCAAGGATGTGAGGCGTATTTAGCTCTTGTGGTGGATACGAAGAAAGAGACCCCTATTTTGGATGAAATTTCCATAGTGAGAGAATTCCTGAATGTTTTCCCAGAAGAGTTACCAGGATTTCCACCTGATCGAGAGATTGAGTTCTCCATTGATTTGAACCCTGAAGCTGAACCAGTTTCTAAGGCTCCATATAGGATGGCCCCAATGAAATGAAAGAATTGGCTAAGCAACTTCAGGAATTATTGGATAAGGGAGTCATTCAACCCAGTGTTTCTCCGTGGGGTGCTCCATTGCTATTTATGAAGAAAAAGGACAGAAGTATGAGATTGTGTATTGACTACAGAGAGCTGAACAAGTTGACAATAAAGAATAAGTATCATTTGCCACAAATCGACGATTTGTTTGATCAACTTAAGGGAGCATGTTACTTCTCAAAGATTGACTTAAGATCTAGCTACCACCAATTAAAAATAAAGCTTAAAGATATCCCCAAGACTACATTCAGAACAAGGTATGGCCATTATGAGTTTCTAGTAATGTCTTTTGGATTGACGAATGCGCCAGCGGCTTTTATGGATTTGATGAATAGAGTATATAAGGAGTATCTGGATAAGTTTGTTATTGTATTTATTGATGACATCCTCATATATTCGAAGAATCCAGAAGATCACAGAATGCATTTATAAATTGCCCTTCAGAAGCTAAGAGAAAAGCAATTATATGCAAAGTTATCCAAGTGTGAGTTTTTGTTGACAGAAGTGCAGTTTCTTGGACATGTGGTGAGTAAGGAAGGTATCAAAGTAGATCCAGTAAAGATTGAAGCCGTATCAAAGTGGGAGCAACTGAAGACACCGACGAAAATAAGAAGTTTTCTTGGATTAGCAGGATATTATCAAAGGTTTGTGAAAGATTTCTCAAAGATTGCATCCCCATTAACCAAGTTGACCAGAAAGAATGAGAAGTTCGTTTGGACTAGAAAAGTGTGAAGAAAGTTTCCAGGAATTGAAACGGAGATTAGTGACGGCTCCAGTATTAGCATTGTCGGATGAGACAAGAAACTTTGTAATATATAGTGATGCTTCTTTGAAAGGATTGGGTTATGTGCTAATGCAGCATGACAAAGTTATTATTTATGCCTCCAGACAGTTAAAGCCTCACGAGCAGAAATATCCAGTTCATGACCTTGAGTTGGTGGCTATAGTGTTTGCTCTAAAGTTATGGCGTCACTACTTGTACGGAGAGAAATGCGATATTTATACAGATCATAAGAGCTTGAAGTACATATTCACGCAGAAGGATTTGAACATGAGACAGAGAAGATGGTTGGAACTGATTAAAGACTACGATTGCTCAATTAATTATCACCCAGGTAAAGCCAATGTGGTGGCTGATGTCTTGAGTAGAAAAGAAAGGCTGAATATGATTAAGATTGCGGAGGAACTAGCACAAGACTTGGAAAGAATGGAGATTGAGGTTCGAGTACCTAGTGAAAATCAGGAGCAACTATATGAAGTTACTTTCCAGCTGATATTAATGGAAAAGATCAGAAGGTGTCAAGAAGGAGTTATGGAACAAGAGTTGCATACTTTGACAGGGGAAGAGTTGTGTACTCAAAAGGATAATCAAGGTTTGTATAGATTTTCCTCCAGAGTTTAGATTCCTAATGTAACAGAATTGAAGAATGAGGTATTGCATGAAGCGCATAACTCTAGGTTTTCTATCCACCCTGGTAGTACTAAGATGTACCAAGACTTGAAGAGAAACTTTTGGTGGCCAGGAATGATGAAGGATATTTCCAATTGGGTAAGTAAGTGTCATGTATGTTAAACGGTGAAAAGCAGAGCATCAACGACCGAGTGGATTATTACAACCTTTGGAGATTCCCCAATTCAAATGGGAAGAGATTGCTTTGGATTGTGTAGTGGGATTGCCAAGGACGAGAGCAAATCGTGATGCTATTTGGGTAATCATTGATAGGTTGACTAGGTCAGTGCATTTTCTTCCGATCAATGAAAGGTATTCGTTGGAAAAGCTAGTTAAGTTATACTTGGATGAGATAGTTACCAAACATGGAGTGCCTGTGTCTATAGTGTCAGATCGAGACCCAAGATTTAATTCCAAGTTCTGGACTAAACTCCAAGAGTGCCTAGGAACAAAGTTGAATATGAGCACCGCTTATCATCCTCAGACGGACGGCCAAAGTGAAAGAACGATTCAGACCATAGAGGATATGTTGAGAGTTTGTGTTTTGGATTTTAAGGGTAATTGGGATGAACACCTACCTTTGATTGAGTTCTCGTATAATAATAGTTACCATGCCAGTATTGGGATACCGCCTTACGAAGCTTTGTATGGACGTAAGTGTAGATCACCGTTATATTGGGATGAGGTATGAGAGAAGAAAGTGTTAGGTCCCGAGTTAGTTTAGCAAACCAAAGATGCCATAGTGTTGATTCGGAAAAGGTTAGGAGCAGCCCAAGATAGACAAAAAAAGTATGCAGATTTGTATAGAAAAGATATGGACTTCGAGATAGGAGCTCTGGTGTTACTAAAAGTATCACCTTGGAAAGGGTTAGTACGATTTAGTCAGAAGGGTAAACTTAACCCTAGATTTATAGGACCCTTTGAGGTTTTGAAGAAAGTGGGAAAGGTTGCTTATGAGATAGCGTTACCACCGCAGTGGCAGCACATTCATAATGTGTTCCACGTATCTATGTTGAAGCCCTATATTCCTAGTTAGAATCAAGTCATAGAATATGAACCGATTGAGCTTCATCCAGATTTGTCCTATATGGAACAACCGATTCAAATCTTAGACCGTAAGGAACGAGTCCTTAGGAATAAGTCGATCCCAATAGTAAAAGTTTTATGGAGAAATCCTCGAGTAGAAGAGTCAACATGGGAATTAGAGTCAGACATGCTTGAGAAATTTCCTCATCTATTTAGCTAAGTCAGATTCTGGGGACAAAATCTTTTTTTAGGGGGGGAAGGATATAACGACTCGTGTATATTCTTTTATTTTTATTATATTCAAAGTGTAATAAAGGTTCAAATAATTAAATAAAATGTGTGTAATGGTTTTGACAACAGTTATTAATTGTTATTTAACTATTTGTGATCTGTTGATATGTGGGATTGAATTGTGTAAATTATTAATAAGCTTTACGATTTTATTTCGCTTGTAAAAGTAATTTTATTATAGTTTTAATTCCATAAATATTTGGATGATCTCTAAAATTGATTTTATAATTTTATAATTTCAATAATTATTTTTAGGCCTATTGAGGTGGCGTAAGAGGCTAATTCGGTTGTGCGCAATATATAACCGACTAGTCCAGCAGGTCAGAGACCTAGCTAGTCTCTGAGTTCCGGAACATGTAAATGGGATGTCAGTTAGAGCCGTCTGGTGTTGATATCCTGATCAGCTGTCTACACATATCCGCTACGTATCAGATTTGGATTTGTGATTCCCATAAGGGTATAAGTAGTTGGTACAGCGGTTTTATAAATGTGATTAGCATGCTAAAATTTGACTCTGGTACTTACACAACACACCACTACATTGTTTTGATAAAGCATGCTAGTTTGTGATATTCAGTTATCTCTAATTTTCATTACATAATGTTGATGGCATGATTACAGCTCTTTTCCTATTATTCTTACATTACAGTTTTATTTTGTTATTCATATGTTGGTATTGCTGAGCGAATATTCTCACCCTTGCAAACTGTTATGTATATCTCGCAGATGCCTAGAAGACCAGTCAGACAGACCCATGTTCGGCCCCTTCAGGACCCGGCTCCTCTGAGGTAGTTTGTATCAGGCCATGAGGTCTGATGAGTTGCTGAATAAAGTTAGAATGTGTTAGATGTTGAATAAATGAGTTATAATAATGTGAATCTGAATCATACTTGAACCTGGATCGGATCTTGGTTTGGGGTCAAGTTAGTGTATTTTAATAATAATCTTGTTGTTTATATTTCGATAAATGTGTTTGGTGATATCAACTCCTGACCCCGGGGTTGAGGCCGTCACATCTTCAATTTGGCTTGTCGATATCTTCCTGAGTTCTGTAGTAGCTATCCTGACTTCTCGATAAGCCATTTTGGAGTTCTCGAATGACTTCTCTATAACATCAAATTTGTAACTTATAGAGATCTTGACTTAGAGTATTTTTCCCCAAACAGATTTATTCAACTCCAAGCTTCTTCAAAATTCTTCTGAGGCATGATCTTCTTGATCTTCTTCCAGATAGAATCCTTAGGCTTGATACTGTTTCAGGAAAAAGACTCCAGTCTGCTCCTTTGCATTTTTACAGACTTTAAGTGTTACAAGTATGAAATACATATTAAGATAACAATACAACTTACTTAGGGTTGACAAGATGTCTTAGTCTTGTTAAAGTATAGGCATATCTTTTACAACAGAAGTTAAATGTAGTAAATATGATACATATTTACAAGTAATATCCGTACTGAAGCATTTGGTCAAAACAAAATCGGTATAACAATCCAGTATCATAACATAATAATGATTGCAAATAATTGTAAAACATATGATAATTCTATGTGATATATATTAATTAAAATTTGACATAATAATGATTGCAAATAATTGTAACCAACCATTTTAGTTAAGACTTAGGAGAAATGATAGAGTCCCCAAAATCATTCCCAAAATGGTCCCTAGATACCGATTGAATTATCAATTTATTATTGGATATTTTTTTATAAAAAAATAAATCAATCGTGCATATATATGAGTCCCGCCAATAAAAATGCGCCAAATGTCATTTGGGAACATTTTTTAGATCCGTTTTAAAGTATGTAACAACGCTAGTTAATTTTTCGTGTTGCGGATGCTCTTACTAATTAATAGATGGATAATTTTGAGATTGCATATTACTGTTACACTGAAGGAATGTATTCTAAGGAAGAAACCCAAAAAGTTAAAGATGACTTTCATCTAATACGCAGTGCAAACATTTAAACAAATTACAAGATAGAGCCTAAAAATGTAATATAATTATGTAGTTGAGAATTCAGAACAAAAAAATCAAAATATAGTTGTTCAGTAAAATGATGAAATAAGCAGTTTATTCTTTTGTTATTGCTATGCAAGTAAGATATTTATTGTGAGGAGCCTTCTGTTGGATAGAAATCAAACACAGATACAAAAATCTAATGATAATACAAATTAAAAATATTACCCATAAGACTGTAATGATAGCATACATGTATACAATCTACAAAAAAATTACATACTCAATCAAAAATAAAAAGCAAATACAAGGCGAACATGAAAATATAATTGATATAAATGTATAGTAATTAAAAATCATATCAGTTATGTTAGAAGAAATTGATGATATCAGCTTATAAACTATCAGAGTTTATTATCGGTATTAGATATCAGAGTTCAGCAGAAGATGACGTCATCAGCATTTGCTGATCAATAAATGACATCAGTATTTAGTCACTACAGCTAAAAGTCAGGAGATATCAAAGATGGAAAGGATTTGCAGAATACAAGTTGGTGAATGACTTTACTTCTAGTAGCAATCAAATTAAGGATATATTTTATGATTCCTTATTATAATAGAATAGGATTCCTTATTTGATTGTGTAGATGTGCAGTATATAAGCACAGATTAGGTTGACACTTTATATGTCGTATATTGAAATATCTTTTGTGTAACCTAGCAGCTCTCAAGGATATTTGTTCATCTTTTGAGAGATTGGTTTGTAATCAATTTTTATCATTAAATACAAAACTATTTATTCTGTTAAGTGCCTAAATGATTTATCTGCATAAACTGTATTCACCCCCCCCCCCTCTATAGTTGTATTAAGGACCTAACAATTGGTATCAGAGCTTGTTGTTGATATACATACAGTTTAAGATCTAAAATCAATTTACAATGGCAGATAAAGAACCTCAACAGAATCCCCCACCTCCTCTACCAGCCAATCAACCCATTAATCATAATATGAGAAAATATGAGGTTATCAAAGTTCCAATCCTGAAGATTCATGAATATCCAATCTGGAAGGTAAAGATGGCCATGTGTTTGGAAGCAACAGATCCTGAATATCTGAACAAGATTTATGATGGTCCTCATAGGCCAATGAGGCTAGTAGTTGATGTTGCTGGCCAAGAAGAAAAGATGATTGATAAAGATAAGAAGGACTATTCTCTTGCAGATCTTTCATCCATTATGAAAGATGCAAAAGTGAGACATATTATTCACAGCAGTCTTGACAGTGTTATGTCTAACAGAGTCATTGGATGTAAAACTGCCAAAGAGATTTGGGATACTTTGGAAGCCAAGTGTCGAGGAACTATGACTATTAAGAAGAACAGAAGAACAGTACTTACTCAAGAGTATGAACACTTTGACTCAAAATCTGATGAGTCCTTGACTGAAATCTATGATAGATTTCAAAAGATGATCAACGACTTGTCTCTGGTGGACAAAGAATATGATTAGGCAGACTTAAATTTGAAGTTCCTTCTTGCTCTCCCAGAAAAGTGGGACTTAAAAGTCACATCAATCAGGGATAAATATAAATTAGATGATATATCTCTAGATGAGATCTATGGCATGCTGAAGACTCATGAACTGGAGATGGAGCAAAGGAGCAAGAGGAAGGACCAAGAGCAAGACAGGTTGCTCTCAAAGTTGAAGAGAAGTCAATGGAGAAAGCCAGGAGAAAAAGCAACTCCAAAGGAAAGGCTATGATTGCAAAGTCTGATACTGAGTCATCAAACTCTGATGATGACTCAAACTCTGATAGTGAATCAGATACTGAAATTAATCATGATAACAATAAAGATATTGAGCAAATGGCAGCTCTGTTGGTTAAAAGCTTCAAGAAGATGGTCTACAAAAACTTCAAGAACAAGAATAAGAGATTTTCCATGAAGGACTCTAGTTCCTCAAACTCTGATAAGAGGAATTACAAAAGAAACTTTGATGTGAGATCTAGAAACGTTTGACAAGTGAAAGGCAAAAGTGATATAATCGTGATGGAATAGGACACTTTGCAGCTAACTGCAGAAAGCCAAGGGTTGAGAAGAAAAACGCCTTAATCACCAAAAAGAATAACGGGGATGATACATCAGAATCAGATGATAAAGGCAACTATGCTCTGATGGAAATTGCTGAAACTGAGGCTGACACTGCTAAATTAAAGGGTAACAGGAAGAATTATCTAGTCTTGGACAATGGATGCTCAGGACACACTGACTGGAAATAAATCCCTGCTATCAGAGTTTAAGGAAGTGGTTGGCCCAAATATTTCTTATGGAGATGGCAACTTAGAAAAGATTTTGGGATATGGAAAGATTAAGCTTGGAAATATCATCATTAAAAATGTAGCTTTGGTTGCAGGACTCATGCATAATATGTTTAGTGTGAGTCAAATATGTGACAAAGGTTACCATGTGAATTTTTATGAGGAACATTGTGAATTTGTCAATAAATCAGACGGCAAGGTTGCAATGACTGGTGTCAGACATGGTAACTTATATGAAGTAAGGGTCTCCACAAATACTGATAATTCTGAAATATGTCTACTTAGTAGAGCATTTGTGGAAGACAGCTGGAACTGGCATAAAAGACTTTCTCATCTCAATTTCAACAACATCAATGAACTTGTGAAGAAGGATCTTGTGAGAGGATTTCCCAATGCAGTATTTACTCCTGATGGCTTATATGATTTATGCCAAAAATCCAAACAAAGGAAAACATCTTTTAAGAGTAAAACTGAATCCTCAATTCTTGAACCATATCACTTGTTACATATTGATCTCTTTGGACCAGTGAATGTAATGTCTATTGCAAAAAAGAGGCATGGACTTGTTATTGTTGATGAGTATACAAGATACACATGGATGTATTTTCTGCACACCAAGGATGAGATATCATCCATTCTTGTTGATCAAGTAAGGGAACTGGAGAAAGGATCAAGTCACAAAGTGAAGATCATTAGAAGTGATAATGGAACTAAATTCAAGAACAACACCATGGAAGAGTTCTGCAAGTACAAGGGGATCAAACACGAATTTTCTGCCCCTGGAACTCCACAACAAAATGGAGTTGTTGAAAGAAAGAAAGAAATCTCATAGAAGCTGCAAACTGCTTCACATCAACAAGCATGGTAAAACACCATTTGAGATGGTGAAGGGAAAGAAGCCAAATTTGAAGTACTTTCACATCTTTGGTTGCAAATGTTTTGTTCTCAAAACTTATCCTGAAGAGCTTACAAAATTTGATCTAAAAGCTGATGAAGGCATTTTTGTTGGATATTCATTGTCAACAAAAGCTTTCAGTGTTTATAATCTGAGAACAAGGGTGGTAATGGAATCTATTCATGTATCTTATGATGATAAGAAGATTACAGGTCCAGAGGATGAAGATGACCATGAAGAATTAAGATTTGAAAATTAAGTACCCTATGCTGAACAGTTAATCCTGACATTCTATCATATCCTTATAGTCTTACAAATCCTGATACAGCAAATCCTGTCATCATTCTAAACTTTGATGAGCTACATGATAGTGGCAACTCTGCAAGAACTGAAGCACATGTTGAGGGGGAGAAACATGACTCTCATCAAGGGTCAAGTGATTCAAATCAAGAAACTTCAGTAGATACTCCATCAGACTCTAATTCCTCAAATACTGATGAAGGAAATACTGAAAGTACTGGAAATACTGATTCATGGGGAGCATCAGGAAATAACAGTGGTAAAAGGCAAAATGATACAAGGGACTTCATGGATCAAGCGGGAGGTTCAACATCTAGAATTCAACTTCCTTCTGCAAGAAAATGGACTAAGTCATATACACCTGACTTGATCATTGGAAATCTTGATACTGGTGTGAAGACTAGAAGAGCCACTGAGAATGAACGTCTCTAACATTCTTTTCTATCTCAAACAGAACCCAAGAAGGTTGAAGAAACTCTGAAAGATGTTGATTGGATCACAATAATGCAAGAGGAGTTAAATGAATTTGAAAGGAACAAAGTCTGGACTCCTGTACCAAGACCTAAGAATAGATCAGTAGTTGGTACAAAGTGGGTGTTTAAAAAAAAATTGATAGTGAGGGCATTGTTATAAGAAATAAAGCAAGGATGGTTGTAAAAGGCTATTCACAGCAAGAAGGTATTGATTATGATGAAACTTTTGCTCCAATTGCAAGACTTAAGGAAATTAGAATTTTTCTGGCCTATGCTGCTCACATGAAATTTAAAGTGTTCCAAATAGATGTGAAGAGTGCATTTCTTAATGGTAAACTTGAAGAGGAAGTTTATGTTGAACAACCTCTAGGTTTCACTGATTCAAAATATCCAGATCATGTCTACTTACTTGAATAAAGCACTCTATTGACTAATGCAAGCTTCAAGAGCCTGGTATGAAACACTTGCTCAATTTTTGTTGGAAAGTGGTTTCAAAAGAGGTATAATTGATAAAACTTTATTTTATAAGTACCATGGTAAGGACTTGTTGTTGGTACACATATATGTTGATGATATCATTTTTGGTTCTACTAATGATAAACTCTATGAGAGATTTGCAAAGCTAATGCAGTCAAGATATCAGATGGGTATGACGGGATAATTAAGTTATTTTCTAGGTCTACAAGTAAAATAGACAGATGAAGGTGTCTTCATAAATCAAGCAATATATACCAAAAATTTTCTCAAAAGGTTTGGAATGCAAGACAGTTCAGTTACAACAACTCACATGGCCACTGCAACTAAGTTATATTTAAATATTGGTTCATCAGTAGATATAACTAACTATAGAGATATGATTGGCTCACTCGTATCTTTGACTGCTAGAAGACCTGGTATCATGTATGATACCTGTCTATGTGCAAGGTTCCAAGCTGATCCAAGAAAACCACATATGTTAGTTGTAAAAAGAATTTTTTAGTTATCTCAAAGGCACCATGAATCTTGGATTATGGTATCCTAGAGATTCAGACTTTAAGCTAATTGGATATTTATATGCTGATTTTGCAGGATACAAAATAGACAGGAAAAGCACCTCTGGAAGCTGCCAATTTCTTGGTGGCGGATTAGTTTCTTGGTTTAGCAAGAAATAAGTCGATTTCCACATCAAATGCTGAAGCTGATTACATTGTTGCGGGAAGCTGTTATGCTCAAATACTTTGGATGAAGAATTAGTTATTGGATTATGGGTTAGAATATTCTCAAAATCCTATATATTGTGATAATCAAAGTGCTTTTGCAATGACAAAAAATCCAGTGCAACATTCAATGACTAAACATATCAGCATAAGGTATCATTTTATAAGGAAACATATAATGGAAGGTACAGTGGAATTGCACTTTATGCCTACATATCAGCAGTTAGCAGACATCTTCCCTAAACCACTATGTGAAGCCACCTTTACCATATTGGTGAATGAATTGGGAATTATCTCAGGACAATTCTCAAACTCTGATGAAAAAATTGTGATCCGTAGTTGTTAATTAGAGTGTGGTATCTCTATCTTATGTATCATTATTTATTAAATCTGATAATAGTGTTAAACTCTGATGCCATGTATTAATGTTATTTGTTATTAAATTGTTAAGTCAAGTTTAAATCATGATAGTTAAACTCTGACAGTAGTTGCATGATAAACTCTGATTATGTGAATAAATACCGATATTGGTCAAAGTTGAGTTGACTGATATATCTTGACAGTAGCTAGTTAAATACTGATATTGGTCAATTCCTGATTGACCATTATATTCTGATATTATTTTAAATTTATTCAAAATACTTCTTATCAGTACTTTAATTAGAGAAACATGATGTGGAATTAGATGGGAAAATTTAAATTTATTACAGTGTCAATTGATGGCGTGAGGATATGGAAAAATGATTGAGTTATCTACCAAACATCATGTTTGGTAATTGTGCACGTATTTACTGCACATTAAAACAAGCACCATGATTGCTTTAATGATGAATGATGACATGCCACGTGTTTAACTAAGTTGAACAGTCTGTGTGAGTTAGAGTACAGTGTTAAACAAAATCATTTTTTGATTTCCAATTATCACTTTATCAAATTCTTATCACTCACTTACTCTATAACTCTCTTTTTCTCTCGAGCCTAAACTCTGAAACCCTTTTCAGTTCTTAAGCTTTTTACACAAATCAATCATTTCATCATCTTCTACATCAACAATGTTTGTTCATGGCGGTGCTAAGTTCGTCACTAACAATTATGCTGCCATTCGGGACAACAATGGGATCAATATTGATTATCACATCTTCAAGGATTTATTGAAAGCCAGTGAAGTGGATTATGCTCTGACTGAACCCATGGTCATTTCTGGTGATCAGGTTCTCACTTTATGGAGAACTGGCTTATACGATGATAGAGGAGAAGCATTCACTCCGAGCATCATCTTTGAGTTTCACAATCAAAGGAGGGTTGTCACTCCTTAAACTGTTTGAGATGCTCTTTATCTCCATGCTCACAATTCTTATGCAGCATTTGTTGGAGATGCTGAGATAAGGAGATTCTTCACTGAGATTGGCTATGATAAAGATATGAAGAATCTTGGTCAATTAAAGAATAATGGGTTAAGGAAAAAGTGGAACTTTTTCTTTGATTGCATAACAAGGGAATTCAACAAAAAGTGCATAGACTTTGATGCAGTTCTTATCATGACTCAGCAAATTGGGTACTCTCTGATCCATGGTTCTCACTATGACTTTGGTAGAGTAATTTTATTTTTATAGGGGATAGATTAACTGTTGATAGAAATATAGTATATTATGCTAGATTTTGTCAGTTGATTTTTAATATTTGTTTCCTTGCTACCCCAAGCCCTATTAATCAAATTATATCAATGTTTAAGCTCATAAAAAAGGCTTTCTCTGATTTAATTTCTAAGGATAAGGAAAAGGTTGCTCTTGCACCTTTAAGGTTACCACTCTCTGCAAGGAACTTGCTACTTGCAAGGTTTCCTGTTTATGGATTGCGGAATCTTCAGAGTGCTAAGTTACAGGAAATAATAGTTGGGAACCCCCTGTAGCTAACCGCAGTACTGCAACCCAAACACTTCCTCAAACACAATCCACCTCAGGTGCCTCCCAAAAGACACCTGTTGTAAAAAGGAAGAAACTAGCAAAAGCTGATGCTAGGGTTATTGTTTCAATTGAGAACTCATAGGACATTATTGTTCAATCTGCTAGGCCTTCTGGTCAAAGAACAAGTGATGCAAATGCTGATGTAGCACAGAAAAGGGATTTTGTACAAGCTTCTCATTCTTCTAATCCTTAAAAATTTGTTAAGAGAAAGATTATGTTAGCTGAGTCAGAATCAGAGGATGAGGACAATGCTACCTTTTCATCTAAATTCAAGAAGTTAATCCTGATTCTACTCAGAGTCTAGTTGTACTATCAACTGATGAGGGCGGTAATGCTGTTCAATCTGATTCAACCTCGAGACTAAGGATCAAGAAGAAGTAATTGGTCAAAACCTACATTGCTCAAAATCTGATGTAGATCAAGAAAGAAATTGTTGAGGAGACACAGGGTGCAACTACTGGTACTGATCAGTGGACTAGCCAAATTACTGATGCACTTGTGACAATTACTGATTCTCCAGAAAAAAGGAAGAGAGTGAGGGAGATCACTCATAAGCAAGTGGATGAATCTGTCAAGAGGCTACAGAAACAAAGATTGTTTCCTGGATCAAGCACACAAGAATCTGTATCTCAAAGGGATACAGCGGATACTACAAATCCTGATCCTGTCACACAAGAACCTGTACTTCAAATAGTATAGCAGACTTTATTCAAGTGGAGCCTCTTGCTAAAAAGTCCATTCAAGAATGGCATCATGCATAAACTGCAAAGGTAACAGCTGAAGCTGCAAGAGTCAAAAACATATGCCAGTCTATAGAAAGGCATACTTCAAAGCATAGAGTTGGTTTTCCTTTGGAAGCAGCTCAGGAGTTAGAAACTGAGGAAATGAGTACACAAGAACCTGAATGTCAAAGTCATCCAACAACTCCTGAATCTTCTGCCCCACAAGAACCACTACCTCGAAGTGGTAGTGAAGGCTTAACTCCTAATCCAGTTGTATTAGCAGTTGATTTTAAAGGAAGGATATATCCAACACCTATATTAGCTGAACTTCTCTTAGTTCAACCTCTGGATATCTACAAAGAATATGATCCTTCAGAAGCACAAGGTATAAATACTGATTTATCATTATCAGCATTTAATTCAAATACTAATTCTGTATTATCAGCATATACTTCTAGTATAAATCTTGATGACATGACTGTGATTAGACCTTTATCAAGGAATATCTAGTCATTTTATCACAAACAACTTTTCTCAGCCACCTCTTATTTCTGTAGGAAAAACTTATCTGAGCCTTTCATGTGAGAATGAGAGAAAAGATTTAGAGAAAAACAGAATTAAAGAGAGTTAGGATCCTTACCTGGCAAAAGGAGAAGTAAATAAGTGTCAGGATTTAGTTAATCCCTTGTGAGGTTTCCTCTGACTCTTCATGAGATGAGTGGTATGAGAAGTAGAGAGACTACTTTAAAAGAATATAAATATTTAAGTGTTTTATTGAAAATTTTGCAGGTGCATAGAGTATTAAAGATACAGCTGCTGAACAACAGTCTTTAGACCCTCGGATAAACTCTGATGTGCCAAATACTAATATTCTCCCTGCATGTGTAAGTACTGATACTTTCTTGTAGTCCACTCACATCTCAATGTCATCCACTCCAACAATCCATGTTCTTGATGAAGGACAGTCCACTCATTCTATTATTCCATCATCCATTGTTCTCCCTGTTACTGTTGTTGATGTAGATGCGGAATAATCCACTCAAAATGAACTCATCATTGCAGAATCACCACAACATTCAACTGGTACTGAGGTTCTGGAGATAAGTACTGAAGCTCCACCTCATATGGCCACTATTATTGAAGATTTGAAGTTAAATGCTGAGGACATGGCAGTTTCTGAAGCAGCTGATTCACACACAGCTCCAATTCCTGATGATTTGCTAAATACTGATGTTGGAGATGAAGTAGCTCAGTTTATACATGAGCCATTTGCTAATGAAGAATCTGTACATGGAAATAAGTCTAATGATGCAGAAAATGTTAATATAGCATTAGATCCTGATGAGGATCTTGATGAACTTTTCTTTCCTGAAGATCTGCCTAAACATGAAAAAGAAAGGAGATTAGCTGAGCTTGATGCTAAGAACAGTAGAAAGATTTATGATGCATAATGGAATTATAACAGGAAGGATGCCTTATATCATATCTCTGTTGTGAATGCTTCTCAACAACTTGAGAAAGCAGAGTAGAGTATTGCAAATCCTGATATTCTGAACAACAGTCAGTAGACAATGTTATTCCCAGTGGACTAACAATGAGATTTACAGAAGGGGGGTTGAATGTAAATCTCAAAACTTTTTCAAGTTTTGAGCAGTTTCTAAGGCTAAGTGTTTGAGTGATCAAATGTGAGTGAATTGCTTGAAGCTGATGCAGACAGATATATATTCAAGCATAAATGTAATGAACACAAAGAACTTTAAAAACTTTTCTGGTGGATTTGTTGTTCCACCAGAGATGTGTTATTTCAGAAAATCTGTGATTCAAAGAATTAAATCACAGCTGCTTCCTAGTACAAACTAGATGATTTTCTCTTTTGATATTTCTAAACAGCTCAAGGAAAATCCATATCTAATTACTAGTTGCTACTTGGTTTATATATCACCAAGTTTACAAGTGAAGACAAACTGTAAAATACAATTGAAAAGATTCTTCACATGTTTCTTCTTCATTTCTCTATCCAATGCAATCTAGAGTAATCTGTAAATCTTTGAATACTTCCTTGTTTGCATCAGAATGGAAATGCTGCATTTTCTTGATTCCTCCAAGAGGCTTCCACATTCCAGTATGTCTCTGTCAACCCATGTGCCTCTGTCAGCTTGTGAATTGTCACTATCAACTGCTAATGAACTAAGCATCCGTTGAAGGCTTCATCCGTTGATGCCTTATCCGTTAAGGCTTTATCCGTTGAAGCTTTATCCGTTGATGCATTATCAGTTGAAGTCTTTATCCGTTGAAGCACTTATCCGTTGGTGGATATTATCCGTTGAAGCATTAGAGACATCCGTTGAAGCTTTGTTTCTTATCCGTTGAAGGTCTTCAATATTCGTTGATACTTCTTCACTTATACAAAATTACAAGGCGTGAAATATTTACAATTAGCCCTCCTATTTGTACATCCATTAGTAGTCAACATGACTGATTATTTCCTAACAACATCTAAGAATTACAGCTTGAAACTAGAGAGTGAAATGTGCTACAATACCAAACTTATTTCTAAGTAAAGCTACTCCTTCAACGGATAGCCAAGATGGTCTTATCCGTTGAGGCTACAAACACTAGATTTCTACTTAAGTGTTTTGCTTAACTTATCATCAAACTAATACACATATTCCTAACAATCTCCCCCTATTTATGTCTACTAGAACTGTAGGCATAAATTTGGGTTTAGCTTGATGATAACAAAACACTTAACAAATATATAAATTGTAACAAAGTAGAAATTCAAAAGTGCTACAAAAATGTATATGCTGAGATGGAATTGAAGAATTACATTGTTTCCAAGGGTGCTCCTTTAGCCTGAGCAAATTACTTTCTTTTCCTTTGATCCCTTGTTTTCTTTCCTAGCCTCCTGTCATTCTCCTCTATTTGAAGTTGAAGTTGTCTGTAGAATTCAGCTTCATCTTCTTCATTGATATCTAACTTAGATTGTATATCCTTGAGAATTTCATTACTGGCAATCTTTAGCTGATCTTCAATTCTGAAAAATCTTCTGACTCCTTTGTTATCTCTGAATTCCATCAACCAATGAGGTGATTTGTGAATTGTAATTCCTCTTTCTTGAATGAGTAAAGTTCTAGGCAAGGCATTTGGCTCCCTCCAAGTTTTCCTTATGTTGGAAATCTTGTTGAGAATCTCAGTCTTGGCAGTCCTGGTAAAGCCAGAATCCTTCTGTATGGCTGAGTAGACTCTAATCAAGGTAGAGTAGCCTTCATTCAGAATTCTGTGAAGAGGCCATGTTCTTTCCCCAGCTCCTTTGTATTTGAACACTAGTCTCTCAGGTAGCTGTCTGTAGGCAGCTATTCCCCTTACATCCTCCAGCTCATCCAGATAGAGTTCAATGTTTGAAAATTCTTTTATGTCACAGATGTGAACATAATCATCTTTAGAGGTTTGAGATTTAGGCTTAGGCTTCTGTGTGAATTTGATTGAGGCTTTAGAGGGTGTTGATTTGATTCTTCTTTTCTGCTTCTTTGATGGTGGAGAAGAGGTTAGGAAGGTGGGCAATTTGATGGTGTCCCAATCAATTGGTTCCTCCTTGGGAATGATTGTTTCACCATGAATATTCATGAAGGGGTCAGGTACAATTGGTTCAGGAATAGAGGGTAGTGGTTTGGATATTGATTGGGTTTCTTCAGTCTTATCTACCTTCTTTCTCCTTGCATTGACCTTCTTTCTTTTCCCTTTCTGCCATTCTTCCTTACTTCTTTCCTCCATCTCAGTACCAACCATGTCCCCCATAGCTTCATCTTCACCTTTGTCTTCAATTACTTTTTGTTCTTCAGCCTGACTTGACTTTAGCTGTTTTTCAAGCCATGCTTGTGCTCTTTTGTCAGCCTTTAGCTGTTTGGCTTCTTCCTTCAACCTTTTGGTTTCTTCCCTCTTGGCTATTGAGAATTTGGGATGTCCTTGCATCACACATATGCTCTTTCCCTCTCTGAAGATAATAGCCATGTTTCTCCTTACAGCCTCATCCATGGCCTCTTTGAGATATGCAATACTTCTACCTAAAAGCTTGTCCTCATCAGCTTTTGGAAGAGGAAAATCCACCTCTTTTAGAGAATTCTTTGTGGAGTCCTTATTGGATATGTTGTTGGGCTTGAGAACCATAGGTTGCAGATCTTTGGAAGAAGTTTCTCCATCCTTATGCCTCCCTACTGGCTTGAGTTCCATAATAATTGATTCCACTTTTATGCTATGCTTCACAGATTGTAATTGAGAAGTTGTAGAACCAAATATTAGTTGCATCTTTTCATCAATCTTCTTCCTTTGCTCTTTGACTTGCAATTCAGCTGCTGTTATCTGGATTAGATCAATTCCATCTAGCTTTCCTTTGACTTGAATAGTTGGAGAAGTTGTGATGACAGGAACTAGCACTTGAGAAATCTGAACTGTTGTAGATGGCTCTCCTTCCCCTTCCCCTTTATTCTCCCCCTTTTTGTTATCATCAAGGGTAGGGGTCAAGCCTTGTGCTTTTGCCAGCTGCATGAGTAGATTTGTTTGAGTTTGTTGATTCTGAAGAATGGTGACCATAGAATCTTCAATGATTTGAACCCTATCTGCCAATCTGGCCAGCTTCTTGTCAGCATCAGATACTTTCTTCAGTCTCCCCAACAAATCTTGCATAGTACCATAGGGTATAACTGAATCCAATTTCTCAGCATTGTAGGATTTCAGATCAGCAATCTCCTGCTTGAGCTCATCCACACTTAGATTTTGCTGGTAATGCTGCAACTGCAAGAGATGCAGAGATTCCAGATGAGCGTGAAGAATTGCCTTGGTACCAGCATCTTGAGTCTCCTGAAGGGCCTTTTGAATTGTCTTGACTTGTCTGACCAAAGTGACACCAAACTCTCCTGGTGTTGATGGTTTTGCCCATGCCCATGCAGGAAGATCAGGAACAGAACTTGGGCCTGCTACTCCCCCTAAGTTCATGCTCTCATACAAAGAATCAGAGTCATCATCATTAGAATTTACTCCAAATTCTTCAGATGGCTCACCAGCTTGAGAAGGACAGCCTGTTGACAGCAGCTTTGTCTCTGAGAAGAGATTCTGAAGTGTGTACAATGTGTAGTGTCTGTTCTGCCTCCACATTGCCCTGTGCAGCCAATAATTGATAGGCTGAAACAGGGTGAGTAAAAGTGTCAGCATCCAAGGAAATGTTATCAATGACAGCTTTGTAATTTTGCTGAAATTGTCTTTCCTTATCTGCATCATCCACTTTCATTAACTCACTAGCAATGGCTGGATCCACCCTTATAGCTTCTGTACCTGCCTTTCTCTCAATTTCTCTCTGTTCTTGCATCAGGGGCTCCCCCTGGCTCACACACACCCTCACACCCTCACCTTCACCTTCTAAGGTGGCACTCCTCTCACTCACTTTTGCCATGCTGGAAGAAATAGCATGCATTTGGTGACTCTCAACCTCTCTTTTTTCCTGGGAGCAACCCAGCCTCTCACTCAAAAGATCACTCCCTTCCCTCAAACCTAAAAGTGATTGTACAGTTGCCATGTCCTCTACAGTTGGAATTGTTTCTGTTAAGTGTGTAGAGACCATCAACGGATAGGGAGTATCCGTTGAAGTAGAAACTGATGGTATCAACGGATAACCGCTGTTAAGCTTATCCGTTGAAGAACAACCACTTGTCAACGGATGAGAGATATCCGTTGAGGAAGGAAAAGATGTAGATATAGAAAGTGACATAATTGTTGAATCTGTGTGGATTGATTTTAAGTGAGGTAACACAGATTCTTCAACGATATCTGAAAGAATTGGCTGATGATCCAACAAATCATCTAAAAGATGATGATCATCAGGTTTTGAGTGGGGCTCCTCCCTGAGTTTTAATGAGGGAGAATCAGGAATTGATGTGAATATCATATCCACATCCAGAGAGGGTGTTGGAAAGTTTGATGAATGGTGTGTTTCTATATTGAGAGAATGGGGCTGTGATTCCACATTTGCTGGAATCACATCAAGCTGAATTTGAGAAGGCACAGATACTGGTGGATGTATATGTGATGTGTATGTCCCTTGTGTGGAAACTAGGGTTTTGGCCTTCTTCTTCCTTGAAAAGGCTTTAAATGGTGAATGTGTGGCTTCAGTGTCCCTCCCTCTTTTGTTCTGTGTCCCTGGTTGAGGACTATTTTCAATAGTTACATCCTTTTGGGAGGATGCAACTAGGGATGTGATGGACTCCTTTTGAACCACCACAGTCTTTTGAGAGACTGTGGCTTGGCTGGTTTGGGTACCACTCACCTCTCCCACCTTATCCTGGGGGGCTTTTTGATGTTCACCCCTCCCCTCACCACTCACACCCTGTTCACTCCCTTCAGGGTTTATGGTAGTTGTTACAACTGTTGTCTTTTGAGAAACAACAGAGGTAGGTTTCTTTGACTTGACTTTGGAAACTTTAGATTTGGTGGCTTTGGTAGGAGCCTGTTTGGACAAAGACACAGGTTCCATAGCCACACTAGAAGGCAAAGAAACATTGGGGTTGGAAATAGTAGGAGTTATAGAAGTATTTACCTCACTTACCTGTGGTGCATTCATGATTGGAAAGTATACCAATGGCACCTGGCTGTTGAGGTTCATTCTCAAAAGGTCTGCAAGGACCCTTTTCTCTTGTGCCCAGCATTTGAGTTTATTATTCTCATTTGATATAACCAAACCTTCAGCAACATGGTTAGCCAATAACATAAAGAATCTAGCATAGTAGATGTTATATGGTCTATTAGCTTTGTTACCTAATCTGGAACCTAATTCTAGCATAACATAGTTGCTAAAATTAAAATACCTGTCAGAAACTAGCATATAGAGCATATTAACAAGAGATGAAGTGATAGCATCAAAATTGCTAATCTTCCCAGAGAAAACCTTAATAAAGGCATCTCCAAGAAAACTCCATTTTTTCCTAAGGCCTTTCCTTCTAATACTACCTAAACTTGCAGAATCAAAAGCATAGCCTATGGAATCTAGCATAGCAGAGACATCTTTATCAGTGTGTGGTGTCATGGCATTATTCTCAGGCAACTTAAAGCAAGATTGTAAATCATCACAATTAATGCAATAGTCCTTACCTTTGAGAGAGAAGGCAATAGTCATATCTGTGGAGTTGAACTCTGCAGTTGTCCAAATTTCCTCAATCACCTCACAGTAGATGGTTGGGGCTTCCAGCATTGCATAGCTTAGTTTGCAGTTTTTGATGAAGTCCATCATCTTGTGATAATCAGAATGGGCTTCATTCTTTTTAACCAAGGCTATGAAATTATTCTTTTCATAAACAAATCCTGTTTGAGACATAATTTTGACTACTGGTGCCATTGTTGTGAGTAGAGGTTGCAGAGAAAAACTTGAAAATTCAGAGAGAAAGAGAATAAGAATTGCAAGAAAGCGTAAAGTGAGAATAAGAGTTCAATTGGGATTTTATACTTTCTTGAATTAAAACGTAAATAAAATGATTAAATGATACTTTTAAGTAAGTGACAGCCGTTCAAGAAGAAATAAAACTGTAGAAATTCTGAAAACTACCGTAAATACAAATACATACAACACTGTATATCTGTATCAACGGTTGAGTAAAAGAATCAACGGCTGTGACTCACTTATAGTAACTGACGTGACACATCAACGGATAAGGGAAATAGTTATCCGTTGATGAACAACGTCATTTTATCCGTTGAAGGATAAAATTACCAGAAATGTATTTGTCTTTCAATGGATAATGAATATCCGTTGATAGAACAATTTTGGCTTTCAACGGATAGAGAATATCCGTTGATAGGATAAGTCTTAATTAAAGCCAACTTTATTCTTGCAGCAAATTTCATTTCAGGCTTTAAGACAGATTATATAGATGACATAGATTATGAATAATTAAGCATACCTAACTCACTTACTAATCTTGTGAATGTTGATTCATCAAGTGGCTTGGTAAATATGTCTGCAATCTGCTTTTCACTTGGAACAAAATGAAGTTCCACTGTACCTTTCATCACATGTTCCCTAATGAAGTAGTACTTGATATCAATGTGCTTGGTTCTTGAGTGCTGCACTGGATTTTCAGTAATGGCAATGGCACTTGTGTTGTCACAGAATATTGGAATTTTGTCAACAGTCAGACCATAGTCAAATAGTTGATTCCTCATCCATAGTATCTGTGCACAGCAAGTACCAGCAGCAATGTACTCAGCTTCAGCTTTTGATGTGGAAACAGAATTCTGCTTCTTGCTGAACCATGATACAAGCTTGTTCCCTAGAAATTGACAGGTGCCTGTTGTGCTTTTCCTGTCTATTTTGCAACCTGCATAATCTGCATCTGAGTAGCCAATTAGATCAAAACCAGACTCTCTAGGGTACCAAATTCCTAGATTTGGAGACCCCTTGAGATATCTGAAAATTCTTTTAATAGCCACTAAGTGAGATTCTTTAGGGTCAGCTTGAAATCTAGCACAGAGACATGTAGAAAACATTATATCAGGTCTACTAGCAGTTAAATATAAAAGTGAGCCAACCATGCCTCTATAACTTGTAATATCCACAGACTTTTCAGCCTTGTTTAATTCAAGCTTAGTGGCAGTGGCCATGGGAGTTTTTGCAGGTGAGCAATCCATTAAGTCAAACTTCTTTAAAAGATCATAAATATATTTAGTTTGACTAATGAAAATTCCATCACTAACTTGTTTAACTTGTAAATCAAGAAAGTAAGTTAGCTCTCCCATCATGCTCATTTCATATTTACTTTGCATTAATTTAGCAAACTTTTTACAAAGCTTATCATCTATAGATCCAAATATAATATCATCTACATAAATGTGTACAAGTATCTTAGAGCCATTAACATTTCTAAAGAAGAGAGTTTTGTCAACAGTACCTCTTGTGAAATGATTATCTAGAAGGAACTTTGACAAAGTCTCATACCAGGCTCTAGGTGCTTGCTTTAGTCCATAGAGTGCTTTCAACAGATAATACACATGGTCTGGAAAATTTTGATCTTCAAAACCGGGAGGTTGGCTTACATAAACTTCTTCCTCCAGTTCCCCATTTAGAAATGCACTCTTGACATCCATCTGATAGACTTTAAAATTGGCATTAGATGCATAGGCTAGAAAGATTCTGATGGCTTCAAGTCTGGCAACTGGAGCAAATGTCTCATCAAAATCTATTCCCTCTTGTTGAGAATAGCCTTTAGCAACCAATCTGGCTTTATTCCTTATGACAATGCCATTTTCATCCATCTTGTTTCTGAATACCCAGTTTGTGTCAATAGAACTCTTGTTCTTTGGCTTGGGTACCAGCTTCCATACTTTGTTCCTTTCAAATTGGTTTAGCTCCTCTTGCATTGCTAAAATCCAATCTGGATCCAATAGAGCTTCTTCCACTCTCTTAGGTTCCTCCTGTGATAGAAAGCTACTATACAGACATTCATCTTGAGTAGCCCTTCTAGTTTGTACTTTTGATGTAGCATCACCAATGATCAGTTCAAAAGGGTGATTCTTGGTCCATTTCCTTTGAGGTGGTAGATTAGCCCTAGATGAGGTTGCCTCAGTATTGTCATGATGTGAGATAGAATGTTGATTTGTTGAAACTCCCCCTGAATTGCTGATCCTTTGAAAGGAATTGGGAGCTCTATCAACTGATGAAGTGAATTGATTATCCGTTGACAGACTGCGATCAACGGATGCTTCATTATGAACTTCAACGGATGATGCACTTTGTCTTTCAATGGATGTTGCAATGCCTCTTTCAACGGAAGCTGAATTATGACTTTCAACGGATGCAGCATTCTGTGCATTATCCAGAGGCAGATTCTGAATTCTTCTTGAGATGCCTTCTTCATCATTCTCACTTTCACTATCATCACAGTATATCTCAATGTTGTCAAATTTGAGTCCTTCATGATGTCCCTCATCTGTTAGTCCATCAATTTTTTTATCATCAAACACAACATGTACAGATTCCATGACAATGTTGGTTCTTAGATTGTAGACCCTATATGATTTTCCAGCAGAATAACCAACAAATATTCCTTCATCAG
Source organism: Apium graveolens (assembly GCF_009905375.1). Taxonomy (NCBI): domain Eukaryota; kingdom Viridiplantae; phylum Streptophyta; class Magnoliopsida; order Apiales; family Apiaceae; genus Apium; species Apium graveolens. The sequence goes on from NC_133657.1 coordinate 167,699,341, forward strand.
CCTTTGCATCAAACTTTCCTTTGTGATCAGATTGATTCCTCAAGATGTAGCATTTGCAACCAAAGACATGTAGGAAGTTTAAAGTTGGTTTTCTTCTCTTGAATAATTGATAGGGAGTCATGCATTTTGCTTGATTGATTAGAGAAATATTCTGAGTATAACATGCACAGTTAACAGCCTCAGCCCAAAAATAAGTTGGGAGTTTTGACTCTTCAAGCATTGTCCTTGCAACTTCAATTAGTGATCTGTTCTTCCTTTCCACCACACCATTTTGTTGTGGAGTTCTTGGAGCTGAGAACTCATGCATGATTCCACTTTCTTCACAGAACAACTTCATGGTTGAATTCTTGAACTCAGTTCCATTGTCACTCCTAATATTCCTTACTTTAAAATCAGGATGATTGTTGACTTGCTTGATATGATTGATGAAGATTTCACTAGCTTCATCCTTTGATTTAAGAAAATAAACCCATGAAAACTTTGAGAAATCATCTACAATCACTAGGCAGTATCTTTTCCTTGAAATTGACAATACATTGACTGGTCCAAAAAGATCCATGTGTAGAAGTTGTAGTGGTTCATCAATTACAGATTCAAGCTTCTTACAGAATGATACTTTCTTTTGCTTTCCTTTCTGACAAGCATCACACAGCCCATCCCTTGTGAATTCCACTAGAGGCATTCCTCTAACTAAGTCCTTTTTGACTAGATCATTCATTGTCTTGAAATTCAAATGGGACAGCTTTTTGTGCCATAGCCAACTTTCAACTGGACTTGCTTTGCTGAGAAGGCAAGTTATGGATTCTGCATCTGTAGAGTTGAAATCAGCTAAGTACACATTCCCTTTTCTAACTCCAGTTAGAACCACTTTATTGTCCTTTTTACTTGTGACAATACAGGCTTCAGAATTGAAGGAAACAGTATTCCCTCTGTCACATAGTTGACTGATGCTCAATAAATTGTGTTTGAGACCATCAACCAATGCAACTTCATCAATGATGACATTTTCTTTTGAAATCAAGCCATATCCCATAGTGAATCCTTTGCTGTCATCTCCAAAGGTTATGCTAGGGCCAGCTCTTTCCTTAAACTCTGTGAGCATGGTGAAATCTCCTGTCATGTGTCTTGAACAACCACTGTCCAAGTACCATAGATTTCTTCTTTGTCCCTGCACACAACAAAATCAATCAAGTTGATTTTGGTACCCAAGTTTCCTTGGGTCCAGCCTTGTTAGTCTTTTTCCTAGACTTCATTCCTCCTGCATCTTTTGACTTAGGTAACTTTGGATCACCCTTGGTCTCAGATGTGGTTGGTTGAAGTGTAGGGTTAGTCACAGAATCATTTAACACATTTGTTTGAATTTGATAAGACATAGGTTATGCAAATATGTTATTCCACATAGGCATATTGTATGGCATTTGAGGCATACTAAATGCAGTAAAATAAGGATTGTTAATATATGGCATGTTTGCAAAATATGCATGGGGATTCTGGTGAGACATAACAGGCATAGCATGCAGAGATGACATAGACATTTTAGGCATAGAGGGATTTGAAGGCATGGGAGCATTTTTAACAGATTTGCAATTATCAGATAGATGATTAACACTTTTACAATGCACACAGCTTTTTCTAGGAGCATACCTATCAGGTGTGTAATTGTTATGTTTATTAATCCCTACCTTCCCATTTATTTTAGATTTTCTTTTAGTTTCCTTCTTATCCTCAACCAACTTGAGCCTATCTTTTAGCTGATCTAAAGTCATGTGTCCTATATTCACCTTACTGACATCTCTGGATGTGCTAGCTCCTTCTTTGACAAAGTTCTTGAGAGTTGAATCATTCTTTTTATTGAGATTTTTATTTTTAAAAGAGCTTGCCTGTTTTAATTGATGAGCCTTCAACGGATGCTCCTTTTCTTCCTTCAACGGATAACTTTCATCATCCGTTGATTCCACATCCGTTGACAATCCATCAATTAATTCTAACTCCTTTTTGTTTTTCTTCCAGGCATCCTCACAGAATGATTCAATTCCCTGAACCTTTGCAATATGAATAATAACATCCCTAGATGTTTTCCAGGCCTTGATTACCTCTTGCTCACTTTCTAACTGTGTAGAAAGAATTTCTACTTTCTTAACAGCTTCTGCTAGTTCACTCTCAACAGTCAAGCATTTAAGTTTCATCTTTTCAAGCTCAATTACCTGATCCTCTAACACAGCATTCCTATCACTTAAAAACACATTATTCTCCTTGATCCTAGTGTTTTCTTTTGCTAGTGATTTAAGGGAAACACGCAAATGATATAATTCATTGGTCATATCATTTATGGCTTCATTGCATTCCTGTTTAGAAAGCTGAGAGAGATCAGTAGTAATTACCTGGTTGCTTGATGAACTAGTTTTATTTTCATCAGAATTAGCCATCAGGGCTAGGTTGACATATTCCACATCATCATCTTCATTTACCCCATCTGCTGCTCAATCATCTTGAGTGAGAAAAGCTCTTTCCTTTTGTTTGAGTAAATCAAAATACTTCTTTTTGTAATCAACTTGCTCAAATTTCTTTTTCTCAGAATTTGGCTTCCTACACTCACTTGCAAAGTGTCCACTAATGCCACAGTTGTAACATTTGAACTTTGATTTGTCCACCATGTTTTTGTTTGGCTTAGTGAACTTTGTGTTTTTCCTGAACTTCATTTTTGCAAACCTCCTGGACAGAAAGGCCAAATGTTCTTCAATATCATCAGATTCATCCTGACTGGAATTGTCTTCATTCTCAGCAACTTGCTCTTTACCCTTGCTTGATTCTGATTTGCTTGTACCAATTTTGAGACTTGGCATTGTCTTCTCCTCATTCCTGGCTTCCATCTTCTCACTGTCAGCTACAAGAGCAACTGTTCCTCCTTTTCTCTTTCCCTTTTCCAACAGCTCATCCTGCTCCATTTCAAGTTCATAAGTCTTCAAAATTCCATATAATCTTTCAAGTGTGAAGTTCTTATAATCTTGAGAATTTCTCAAAGAGACAGTCATGGGCTTCCACTCCTTTGGCAAAGACCTAAGAAATTTTAAGTTGGAATCCTTGACTTGGTACACTCTACCATACAGCTTCAATCCATTCAACAGTTTCTGAAACCTGTTGAAGGTATCATTTAGTAATTCACCTTCTTCAAAGTGAAAATATTCATACTGTTGAATAAGAAGCTGCATCTTGTTTTCTCTGACCTGCTCAGTACCTTCACAGATGATTTGTACAGTATCCCAAACTTCCTCTGCAGTTTGGCTATTGATGACATTGTCAAACATATCTTGATCTAAGCCATTAAACAAAATGTTCATGGCTCTCTTATCCTTGCGGATTTCTTCCATGTCTTCAATAGTCCATTCTGTTTTTGGCTTGGGAATGGACTGTCCAACAACAACTGTTGCAGTGGCAGCTATGGCTACTTTGTGAGGGATGTGAGGACCATTTTCAATACAGTTGATGTAGCTTTCATCTTGAGAAAGAAGATGTAAATGCATCTTCACTTTCCAGTGATGATAATTATCTTTTTCCAGGACTGGGATCTTTACACCAATATCCTTCCTATTCATGATGTTAGCAGGAGGATTCTTCTGTGCACTCATGATGTTAGCAGAATAGATCTTTAAACTCTTTGTATGTTAAGAGCTTGCTCTGATACCAATTGTTATTCCCAGTGGACTAACAATGAGATTTACAGAAGGGGGGTTGAATGTAAATCTCAAAACTTTTTCAAGTTTTGAGCAGTTTCTAAGGCTAAGTGTTTGAGTGATCAAATGTGAGTGAATTGCTTGAAGCTGATGCAGACAGATATATATTCAAGCACAAATGTAATGAACACAAAGAACTTTAAAAACTTTTCTGGTGGATTTGTTGTTCCACCAGAGATGTGTTATTTCAGAAAATCTTTGATTCAAAGAATTAAATCACAGCTGCTTCCTAGTACAAACTAGATGATTTTCTCTTTTGATATTTCTAAACAGCTCAAGGAAAATCCATATCTAATTACTAGCTGCTACTTGGTTTATATATCACCAATTTTACAAGTGAAGACAAACTGTAAAATATAATTGAAAAGATTCTTCACATATTTCTTCTTCATTTCTCTATCCAATGCAATCTAGAGTAATCTGTAAATCTTTGAATACTTCCTTGTTTGCATCAGAATGGAAATGCTGCATTTTCTTGATTCCTCCAAGAGGCTTCCACATTCCAGTATGTCTCTGTCAACCCATGTGCCTCTGTCAGCTTGTGAATTGTCACTATCAACTGCTAATGAACTAAGCATCCGTTGAAGGCTTCATCCGTTGATGCCTTATCCGTTGAGGCTTTATCCGTTGAAGCTTTATCCGTTGATGCATTATCAGTTGAAGTCTTTATCCGTTGAAGCACTTATCCGTTGGTGGATATTATCCGTTGAAGCATTAGAGACATCCGTTGAAGCTTTGTTTCTTATCCGTTGAAGGTCTTCAATATACGTTGACACTTCTTCACTTATACAAAATTACAAGACGTGAAATATTTACAATTAGCCCTCCTATTTGTACATCCATTAGTAGTCAACATGACTGATTATTTCCTAACAACATCTAAGAATTACAGCTTGAAACTAGAGAGTGAAATGTGCTACAATACCAAACTTATTTCTAAGTAAAGCTACTCCTTCAACGGATAGCCAAGATGGTCTTATCCGTTGAGGCTACAAACACTAGATTTCTACTTAAGTGTTTTGCTTAACTTATCATCAAACTAATACACATATTCCTAACAGACACTCGGATAAACTCTGAAGGGCCAAATGTTGATATTCTCCCAGAAGGTCTAAGTACTGATACTTTCCTGCAGTCCACTCACATCTCTATATCATCCACTATAATAACCCATGTTCTTGCTGAAGGACAGTCCATTCATTCTATTATTCCACCATCCATTATTCTCCATGTTACTGCTATTGATGTAGATGCAGAACAGTCCACTCAAAATGAACCTATCATTGCAGAATCACCACAGCATTCAACTGGTATTGAGGTTCTGGAGATAAATACTGAAGCTCCACCTTATATGGCCACTATTTTTGAAGATTTGGAGTTAAATGCTGAGGACATGGCAGTTTTTGAAGCAGCTGATTCACACATAGCTCCAATTCCTGATAATTTGCTAAATACTGATGTTGGAGATGAAGTAGCTCAGTTTATACATGAGCCAGTTGTTGATGAAGAATCTCTGGAAGTGAGTCTAATGATGAAGCAAATGTTAATGTAGCATTAGATCCTGATGAGGATCTTGATGAACTTTTCTTTCCTGAAGACATGCCTAAATATGAAAAACAAAGGAGATTAGTTGAGCTTGATGCTAAGAATGGTAGAAAGTTTTCTGATGCAGAATGGAATTCTAACTGGAAGGATGCCTCCTATCCTATCTTTGTTGCTAATGTTTCTCAACATCTTGAGAGAGCAGAGCAGAGTATTTCAAATCCTGATATTATGACACATCTCAAGGCTTCTACACTATTGATCAAATCAATTCAGCATACTCAGTCTCAGGCTAATACTCAAATTGATAAACTTAAGGACTCTTTTCTTGAGACCAAGCTGACAATAACCAAGGAGATCTAAAAGCCATTAGCACCTCTTATTGCTAGAAAAGAAAAAATGGAAGCCAACCAATCTAAGTTGGAAGCTACTCAAGCTAAGATGTCTAGTCGATTGGATGAGGTACAACAATCCATGGAGCTCATTGTTTCCCTTCTGCTTGGTGATGATGCCAAAAAGGGGGAGAAAGTGTTAAAATTTAAATACAAGCAGCTCCAGCTGAAGAATGCTGATGATAAGGATGGTCCTGGTGGTGATGGAGGTAGTAAGAAGGAGTTGGTTTTGAAGAAACAAGGTGGAGATCTGATTGATTCTAGTGGTACATCTTAAACCACTATTCAATCTAGATCAAGTGGAGAAAGGAGGAGATCTGGAAGGCAAGTCTCAAAGACTGTGCAAAATAGGGAATTGACTATGACTGTGACTAAATCTCAAACTCTGAAAGTCACAAATGCTGATGAAGACCAAGGCATTCTGGAGATAGAAGTTGGTGCTGAAGCAAGTCAGTATCTACAAACTCTGAAAGTAAAAGGGAAAAAACAACTATATTCTAAAAGGATCCAAAGATTCAAGCATTTGATTTTGAGGTGAGTAGAAAAATATTTAAAAGAGAAAATCTTAGAGTTGATATGTAACAGCTTAGACTTTTGGAAGAAGAGTACAAATCTTTGAAAACAACAAATACTAATGTTGTCATACCTTATGAAGATATTCCTGGTAGTAGACCTACAAAAGGTGTGGTAATCAAGGAGGTAAGTCAAACTGATACTGAAGGGCCTTTAAGATCTCATGCAATTTTAAATGATGACAGAAGTTATAAGGGGAAGGAGAATATTGGTGAGAAATCAAAGCCAAATTCTAAAGCAAAATCTAAGAAGAAATTTACATCTAAAAGTTCAAAATCACAAACAGTGATAGATCCAATCTATTCATTAGTAGCATCTCATGATGATGCTGATGATCAAATGACTCGGGAAGATGAAGCCAATCAGTTCTACAAAAGAAGAAAGATGATTCCTGGAGCTGATTGGGCTGAGAAATTGAAGATGGTAACAACCTATGACAATGCTCAAGTTGTAGAAGAAACAAATGCTGAAGCTCAACCCGTCACAACCTATGATACTACTCAAGTTATTGACATTTCAAGTAAAATGCAAGCTAAAGTCATAAATCCTAATTCAGAGGACTTAAACTCTTATATTCCAGAATTAACCTTTAAAGAAAAGAAGAAGCTACTATGGGGAAGTAAGACACCTGCACCAGTAAGAGATTCTTCTGAGACTATAAAGAAGATCTACAGTGGATACTCTTAGTCTAGAAGAGTTGGTAGAAGAAGTGGCTTGCGACTTCCAAATGATAGTACTTATGTTGTTGATGCTTTGATTCTAAGGAAACCTAGAAATATGACATAAATTGGTGATAATACAAAGCTTGAAGATTTGAAGAAAATTAAATCAGTATAGATTGTAAATGATCTAGTTGGTGAAAAGCTGATCTACTTTCTGGAATCTGGAAGAAGGTTGAGGCTCACTCAAGAGCACTTGAAGAATAAACCATGGCATGAGTAGGAATTCATTAATAATTTACTCAAGGTAACCAACTCTACTACTTCTAGATGGTCTGAATTTTTGAAGAACTTAGTACACATGAAGCAAAGAGGAATGACATACAAGTCCAATTATGTTCTAAAGTACATTCATGAATCTGGACATACTGTTAATATGCCTACCGGAGGAGCTAAAGTGGTTAAGTCTTTAGGAAGAGAAGTTCTTACTTATAATCCCGATGGAAAGAAAATTGGATTTCTGGAACTGGTTGATTTGGCACTTGGAGAATCAAATCTACATGACCTCATAGTTTCTTTTTATCAGAATGATGAATCTACAGAGGAGCTCAAATATATCAAACAGAGAATGGAAATGTATGTTAATGTTCTTAAAGGTCAACTACTCAGGAAACTCCTTGATGAAGCTACAGATTGTATTGAAGTTCAAGACTGAAGATAAAGTTTAGAAGCACGGACTGTAAGATAGTTAATTGTTTGTATTTTTGCATTTAGATAGTTTTGACATCAATAATTTAGAACTTGTACATATTTCATAATGCACAAGTTGGGGGAGATTGTTAGGAGAAATTGATGATATCAGCTTATAAACTATCAGAGTTTATTATCAACATTTGATATCAGAGTTTAGGAGAAGGTGACATCATCAGCATGTGTCATCAACATTTGTTGATCAGTAAATGACATAAGTATTTAGTAACTACAGCTAAAAGTCAGGAGATATCAAAGATGGAAAGGATTTGTAGAATACAAGTTGGTAAAGGACTTTACTTCTTATAGCAATCAAATTAAGGATATGTTTTATGATTCCTTGTTATAATAGAATATGATTCCTTATTTGATTGTGTATATGTGCAGTATATAAGCATAGATTAGGTTAACACTATATGTGTCGTATATTGATATATCTTTTGCGTAACCGAGTAGCTCTCAAGAATATATGTTCATCCTTTGAGAGATTAGTTTGTAATCAATTTTTATCATTCAATACAAAATTGTTTATCCTGTTGAGTGCTTAAATAAATTTATCTGCATAAACTATAACGACTCGTATATTTTAATATTGTTTAAATGTGTAATTATTAAATAATTACATAAACAAAATAGGTGTATGGGTTCAGTCAGCTGGATATTAAATTGTTATTACTTATATGTAATTATTGGTGTTCGAGGATGATTTGTGTAATTAGTTGTGAAGCTGTGTTGTTTTGTTTTTGTATTTAAAGGTAATTTTATTCAGGATTTATTTCCATAAATACTTGGGTTATCTCTAAAATCATTTTTATGGCTTCTTAATTTTATTAATTATTTTTTTAGGAGTTTTTAAAATTGAGAAATCAATATTTCATCAGTTATTTAGCCATATATGATTTTCTGATTGCAATTATTTGTTAAATCCGTATTTAATTCTAAAAATTTTCAAAAATTATGAAACTCGTATTTATTTAAGTTTGGAATATTCCGAGAATTTTAAAATTATTTTGGTAATTTTGGGATAAATATCACCTGCGCGTTGTTTCGTTTATTCGTTAAAAACGGGTATCAATTGTTTCAAAAATTAATTTAAAATTTTAAAAATTTTATTTTTAGTAACTTTTAGTTACTTGTGATATTTTAATTATACTCTTCATTGAGTTTTATCCGCAATTTATTCGCTAAAATTTTTAATCGCGGGTCAGGATTAACTTTCGGGAATATTGTGAGGCGGATAAGTCCGCCCATCCTTATCTTTTCTCCATCAATTAGATATCACAGCAGCCTCTTTTCTTCTGTTTTTGTCCCTCTCTCGAGCGTCTTCTTCGATTCCTCTCGGCGGTAATTCCTCGGAAACTCAATTATTCATCTCCCTCTTTTCTTCCCTGTTTTATTTCTTTTTGCTTTCCCCACTCTTTAGCAGTTGTGCCTCCTCTCTCACTCTATCTCTTTCCTTTCACAGTAATTACTACCGCACGCTGCTCTTTTTGTTTCCGTTGTCGGCGGTAGTCCGGTGATTCTGCCGCCTTGGTATTGGGTTAATTATTGGTTCAGATGCATATACACGCACATGCATGTGTATATATCTCAGTGGGAGTAATGTTGTTGTACCGTTATTGTGTCTGTGTGTTGTTGGTTTTGCTGTGCTCTGTATTTTCCGGTTGGCGCGTAGGCGCGTGTCTATGGATGTTAACTGTTGGTTCGGTTATGTCCTGAATAAATATTTTATTAATTTATCTTATTATCTGCAGGATATATTTGATTAAGGTTTCGTGAAATACAATTTATTGTGCGGGAATATTAATTTAATCGATGAAATTTATGTTGGAAATCCGAAATTAATCGGGTACCCGTAAATTTTATCGCCGTCGACGATGAGTTTCGGCGAGCCGACGGTGGACCGTGATGATCATTATCTGAGTCCTAATTTAATAAATAAATATAAAATTCGAATAATAATAATTTAGTTTGAATCGGTGGTTGGGATTTATGAAATGGATTTCGGTTGTGATATTGGTGGAATTAATTGTTGGACTGTTTGTTGTTGATTTGACGTCGAATGGTTCGACGGGTAGGCCGATAAACAGAGGAGGTGCTGCCCGAATTTTTGAAATTATATTTGAAAATGCGGGACATATCCTGTAATTATCGGAACGTCGAGCGAGTATAAATAAGTATATACCTATATTTTGTGCGGAACCTGATTGTATGTAGTGGTAAATTATTTTGCCAAAACCCAATAACCCTAATTTTGTAAAATAACTACTACACGTATTTTCTGGAAATGAACACCAAACCGATTTTTGAGAATGTGAACCCTAATTGTTGTGTGTGTTATTATAATATGAATAAGTACGAGTCGGGAATCGTTATCTTTGGGTAAATTGTTTAACGAGGATCTGTCAAGCATACCTAGACGTCTAACGTAGAGTATTTCGACTCTGTAGGTTCTAGTAGAAGGACTCAGGAATTGGTATTGAACTAAGATAACCCAGTGATCAGTCGACAAGCGCGGCAAAGTTCCGAACGAAGGACCTGAGCGTGGAAGTCGGATCCAGGATAGTCTGTTAGTAAGGCGGTAAAGCCGAGTGTCCAAACCAGTCCAAGGTCAATCAATAATATTTATAAAGCTCTGCAAGGCAAGTACCCCTGACCATTCTTTTATGGTTCAGTATATATGAATGAAATATTGTTTTATTTTTGAATAGGAACAGAAACGTTTTAAGTTACGTATCCCCTGGGTTTGAAAATATTGTTAAACATATGTTTTGGGGAAAAGTAACTTCTGAAAGTACCTATCTTTAAATATGATTAAAAATGGAAAAGAGGTTTTGAATAGTGTGCTGTGACAGAATTGAATTTTAATAAGAGATAGGTAAAAGTAATTTTGAAACTGGATAAAACGAATCAGATATTGGATAACGTTGCGTAAGTGGCTAATTTGGTTGCGCGCATTACATAACCGATTAGTCCAGCATAGATAATCAGAGACCTAGCTAGTCTCTGCGGATTCGGTGATTTTGTGTGAAAGCCCGATCAGCTTTCCTAGACATTTTGTGTGATAGCCCGGCCAACTATCCTAGATAATTTGTGTGGAGGCATGATCAGCCGTCCCTAGATAACATCCAATACATATCTGATTGTGAATTAGTGGTTCCCGTAATGGAACAGAAGATTCTGTGGTTCCAGTAATGGAACAAGTGATTTTGAGGTTCCCGGAGAGGAACAAGTTTTATAGGTCCTGTGATGGGACAAGTTTGATGGTTCCCGTAACGGAACAAATGATTTTTGGTCCCCGTAACGGGACAATGGTTTTATGGTTCCTGTAATGGATCGAAAAGTTTGAAAATGAAAATGGCATGCTAAAATTGAACTCTAGTATTTATGCACAACAGACGACAGTTGATTTTGTTTTACAGAGCATGCTAGTTTTGATATCCAGTTTATACTTGCTTTACCTGTTTCTAGAAAGTTATGAATTTTGTTCCTATAACTGTTTTACTTTAAATCATTTTTATTTGTTATCCATATAGTGGTACTGCTGAGCAATTGATTGCTCACCCTTGCCAAATGTTTTATATATGTATTGCAGATGCTTAGGGAATTCTCCCGTGTTAGTCAGGGCAGAGTTCTAGTCCTTTCCGTGCCAGGCTCCTCTGAGGTAGTTGTGTTGGACCCAAGCGGGTCTGTTGAGTTGCTGAACAAAAATAGTATTGTTTGGATTGTTTTTACTAAGTTGGTTTTGTGGTGATTGTAGCCTAAATCATACTTAAACCTGGAAAAGATCTTGGTAAAGGGGTCGTAGTTATATCCTATTATTGGATTGTTTATCTTATGATTATTATGGATGACGTTAACTCCTGACCCCGGGGTTGAGGCCGTCACAGTTGGTATCAGAGCTACAGGTTTGAGTCCCTGATTTAGGTTAGGAATAGAGTCAGAAGAGTGTAAGAATGTTTATTCTATATAGATATGAGTCAGCAACTCAACCAGAGGAGTGAGTCTGTGAGTTTAGTCAAGGGTTCGAAGGCGTAACCCTGATGCCTATTGGTGATTGACTGGAACTGCCCTAGATTTTTAGTAAGTCTCCCTCATATATAGGTATCATTCGCAGTGTCTAGTTGAGGTTTCTAGTTTCTTTTTTCGAGCAAGTGAATCTGACCATGAAAGTTCAGGTGGAAGGGTAATAGTCAGCGGCTGCCATGACAGCCGAGTCTCATAGTGAATGTGGATCAGTACTGCGGTTTATACCTTAAACCCTTATATTTTTTCCTCGGAGGTTCTATCGGTTGATTGGGGCAAATAATACATATGATGTGACTATTTGTTTGTGTGACAAAGGGTCTGGTGGGACGCCACCGAAATATGTGTTGTAAACTGTATGGTACTAAGACTGGCCATCTTACGTACTTGTATGGTTGCTCCCAGTCATATCCGCATCTCCTTCACATCTCTTTTAGAATGGATTATCCTGATTTCGAAATTTTATTTGGTATTTTATGGTAATGAATTTCCTTCGGTAACCACTGTGGTCAGATCGTCCTAGTTGTGGGAAGTAAACGAAGAATTGAATGTCAGGAGAAATAAAAGTTCTGTATCCGGTTGCTATTTTGGAATGATGGCAACAGTAAGGATTTCTGATCCATTGGAAAAGGTTGTTGTCTTAGAAAAGTTAATTCAGTGATTGTCGAGTTTATAGCAAATGATAGGGAACCGCCTTTAAAAGAATGGTTGGCTGAAACTTGGACTAGTAGGCCTAGCAGAGGTCCTTAAGTTGACCTAGTTTGTGAGGTTGCTTGTTGGTAATTGTGGCTGAAATAGCCAACCCCGTTTTATTAGTTGGTTAGTGATACATATGGTTATTAATATGTTATGTGTCATAGTATTGTGAACCGTGGAGTGGTGGAAGATGGTTAGTATACTTGTTGGTGGTGTGGTTGATATTGATGGATTGATAGGATTGTTGGTTGATTGTTGGTGTCGGCTTGAGTCCGACTGGTAGTCAATAATATATAGCAAATGCCGCCCAAATTTTTGGAAAATACCCTACTTTTAAAGATACAACGTATATGATGTGTTACTGATGTTTCTATTGATACTCCAATTGATCAATTAAAAGAGAGGATTCATGATTCGATATTGAAGGTTGCAGCTTTAGAAAAGCTGATTCCGTGGAAGATGGATCAATTGTAAGAGATAAGAAGTCGCCTTGGGAAGGATGGTTGATTGAAGCTCAAACTAGTGCGTTAGCAAAGCCTGTGATTCTTAAGATTAACTTGAGTTACCGATTTACCCTTTATGGGGTTATGCCTAGTATAACCTGTCTAGCCTTGCGGTATAGGAATCCTGTTAGTGTTGTAACTTAATAGTTCTAGAAGGTTGCTTGGTGGTTGTATTGAGAGGGCATACCATAATGTTTAGTATCTTTATATTCCAGTTTTCTGCACTGTTGTTGATTTTTCTACTGTTATCAATGCTAATGTTGCTAGTGTTACTAATCTAGATATCTTTTACAAATGGATCCTAAGAATGAAAACATGGGTGCTTTGATTGGGCAGCATTTTCCTGACACAAGTGCATCGTTTGAATGGTGACATTTTTGATATACAATCTCGTTATGATTTTAAATAAATTCCCTTTAATATTTCAGGAAAATGCCACCCAAGAAAGCTACCCAGTCTAAAGAAGAAAGTAGTAGTTTGGCGGAGGGTCCAGTTATAAATAAAATTCTAGATTTGTTGCGCCAGCAACAGCAACAACGGTTGCAGTTAATCCAACAGTTTCAGCAACAACAACATCAACAAGGAGAGCTAAACCAAACTACCCGTTTTAAATCCTTTCAGTCTGTTAAGCCCCCAGAGTTCAAGGGCGAAGTGGATCCTGTTGTTGCAAGAAATTAGCTGAAGGAAATGGAAAAGGCATTTACCCTCATGCAAGTAAATGATGATCTTAAGACCAATTATGCGAGTTACTTTCTCAAGAATGAAGCAAATTATTGGTGGGAGTCAGCTCGAGCGTTAGAAGGAGAAAGCCCTTGTTTCTTGGACAAGATTTACAGAATTATTCTTGGAGAAGTATTTTCCCGATGGTTTAAGGAATCAGTTGGAAGTCGAGTTTCTGGAACTGAAACAAGGTGAAAGAAGTGTGTTGGAGTATGAGGCCAAGTTTACAGAATTGGCCCGATTAGTTCCTGAGTATGTAAGTACGGAGATTCAGAAAGCAAGGAGGTTTCAGCAAGGGTTGAAGCCTGAGATTCGCAGAGGAGTTGTGGCATTACAACTCAAGATATACTCCTCTATGGTTCAGGCCGCCCTGGTAGTGGAAAGTGATCAGAAGCTGGTTGTTAAGGAAGAAAGTGATAAGAAAAGAAAGTCGGAAGGTGTTATGAACAAGGCAGACCAAGGAGGATCCAGTCAGGAATTTGAGAATCGGTTTGGCCGAAACAGGAGTAAAGGATTCCGGAGACAGTGTTTATTACAGGCTAGGTCAAGTGCTGCTTCAATTGCTTCCACTCCAGCTCAGTCAGTCAAGTCAGTAGTGGATTGTAAGTCCTGTGACAGGAGACATAGTGGTTCGTACAAAAAGAATGTGTAATGTTTCAAGTGTGGACATAAGGGTCATTATGCATCGGAATGTAATCCAGAAAATCCAGGAGTTACGTGTTATAATTGTGGAAAAGTTGGGCATATTGCAAGGAGTTGTAGAACGGTTACTCAAGATACTACATCCCAAGGGCCAATATCCAGCATAGCTAGAGGCAGAACTTTTAAAAGGACCAAAAGATCGAGCATTTAGAATTCGGATGTAGTTGCACCTGATTTGATACCCTTCGAACTAGCAGAGTTCGATATGATTTTAGGATCGGGTTGGTTGTCCTGTAGTAAGGTAACGAGTGGTTTTTAGAAGAAGCGAATTGTAAGTGTACAGAAGCAATATAAGAAGCTCTTTCAATCATGCGAGAAAAAAAGAAATAAGTTAGGGATATTGTTGGAAAAAGAAAAGGGATGGAATTACAAGATTGTGTACCGATTATCGGAAATTTAACAAAGTGACGAATAAGAATAAATAACTTCTATCAGGAATTGATTACTTATGTAACATAGTTTAAGAAATGTATAACTTCTCTGGAATTTACTCGAGATCCAGCCTGAGAACATGTCAAATATTGTGGTGTGAACGAGTTATGAGCGTTGTAAATTTGATAATATCATGTGAAGTAACAAGTGTATGAGTCGTCTATAAGAATTTAAAGAACATGGTGTATGAGGACTACTTGGACAAGTAAATTATATTTATTGATAACATCCTCGGCTATCTAAAGAATGAGAAAGTCGGTATAAAACTGCTTAAGGACTTTCCTATGAAGATTAGAAAGACGGATTTGCATCGAAAGAGTATGGCTATAAAAGTAGGATCGTGGGTATTGACAATATTTCACTTTGAATGAAATTGGTTAGGTTTAGTTAGAAGGGGCAAGTTGAGCCCTAAATATATGTACCGTTGGAGGTATCGAGGAAGATAGATGAAGTGCTCATGGGTTAGCATTGACATTACAATTGCAGCAATTCATAGTGTGTTCTGCATGTTATTGTTAAAGCGATATGTTCTTGATTCGAACTAAGCCGTTGAGTAGGAGCCAATGGGCTCTCATCCAAATTGTTCTGCGTGGGATGATCGACCCAGAACATAGGTCATTATGAGCAAATCCTTAGAAATGAATTTATATCTATAGTGAGTATGCTTTGAATGAATCCTCGAGTATAAGAGTCTACTTGGGAGTTACAGTCAGATATGCTTGACAAATATCCTCACTTGTTTGGTTAAAAATCAGATTCTGAGGACAGAATCTTTTTAAGGGGGGAAGATTATAACGACTCGTATATTTTAATATTGTTTAAATGTGTAATTATTAAATAATTACATAAACAAAATAGGTGTATGGGTTCAGTCAGCTGGATATTAAATTGTTATTACTTATATGTAATTATTGGTGTTCGAGGATGATTTGTGTAATTAGTTGTGAAGCTGTGTTGTTTTGTTTTTTATTTAAAGGTAATTTTATTCAGGATTTATTTCCATAAATACTTGGGTTATCTCTAAAATCATTTTTATGGCTTCATAATTTTATTAATTATTTTTTTATGAGTTTTTAAAATTGAGAAATCAATATTTCATCAGTTATTTAGCCATATATGATTTTCTGATTGCAATTATTTGTTAAATCCGTATTTAATTCCGAAATTCTCCAAAAATTATGAAACTCGTATTTATTTAAGTATGGAATATTCCGAGAATTTTAAAATTATTTTGGTAATTTTGAGATAAATATCACCTGCGCGTTGTTTCGTTTATTCATTAAAAACGGGTATCAACTGTATTTCAAAAATTATTTTAAAATTTTGAAAATTTTATTTTTAGTAACTTTTAGTTATTTGTGATATTTTAATTATACTCTTCGTTGAGTTTTATCCGCAATTTATTCGCTAAAATTATTAATCGCGGGTCAGGATTAACTTTCGGGAATATTGTGAGGCGGATAAGTCCACCCATCCTTATCTTTTCTCCATCAATTAGATATCACATCAGCCTCTTTTCTTCTGTTTTTGTCCCTCTCTCGAGCGTCTTCTTCGATTCCTCTCGGCGGTAATTCCTCGGAAACTCAATCTCTCATCTCCCTCTTTTCTTCCATGTTTTATTTCTTTTTGCTTTCCCCGCTCTCTAGCAGTTGTGCCTCCTCTCTCACTCTATCTCTTTCCTTTCTCGATAATTACTACCGCACACTGCTCTTTTTGTTTCCGTTGTCAGGCGGTAGTCCGGTGATTCTGCCGCCTTGGTATTGGGTTAATTATTGGTTCAGATGCATATACACGCACATGCATGTGTATATATCTCAGTGGGAGTATTGTTGTTGTACCGTTATTGTGTATGTGTGTTGTTGGTTTTGCTGTGCTCTGTATTTTCCGGTTGGCGCGTAGGCGCGTGTCTATGGATGTTAACTGTTGGTTCGGTTATGTCCTGAATAAATATTTTATTAATTTATCTTATTATCGGCAGGATATATTTGATTAAGGTTTCGTGAAATACAATTTATTGTGCGGGAATATTAATTTAATCGATGAAATTTATGTTGGAAATCCGAAATTAATCGGGTACCCGTAAATTTTATCGCCGTCGACGATGAGTTTCGGCGAGCCGACGGTGGACCGTGATGATCATTATCTGAGTCCTAATTTAATAAATAAATATAAAATATGAATAATAATAATTTAGTTTAAATCGGTGGTTGGGATTTGTGAAATGGATTTCGGTTGTGATATTGGTGGAATTAATTGTTGGACTGTTTGTTGTTGATTTGACGTCGAATGGTTCGACGGGTAGGCCGATAAACAGAGGAGGTGCTGCCCGAATTTTTGAAATTAAATTTGAAAATGCGGGACATATCCTATAATTATCGGAACGTCGAGCGAGTACAAATAATTATATACTTATATTTTGTGCGGAACCTGATTGTATGTAGTGGTAAATTGTTTTTCCAAAACCCAATAACCCTAATTTTGTAAAATAACTACTACACGTATTTTCTGGAAAAGAACACCAAACCGATTTTTGAGAACGTGAACCCTAATTGTTGTGTGTGTTATTATAATATGAATAAGTACGAGTCGGGAATCGTTATCTTTGGGTAAATTGTTTAGCGAGGATCTGTCAAGCATACCTAGACGTCTAACGTAGAGTATTTCGACTCTGTAGGTTCTAGTAGAAGGACTCAGGAATTGGTATTGAACTAAGATAACCCAGTGATCAGTCGACAAGCGCGGCAAGGTTCCGAACGAAGGACCTGATCGTGGAAGTCGGATCCAGGATAGTCTGTTAGTGAGGCGGTAAAGCCGAGTGTCCAAACCAGTCCAAGGTCAATCAATAATATTTGTAAAGCTCTGCAAGGCAAGTACCCCTGACCATTCTTTTATGGTTCAGTATATATGTATGAAATATTGTTTTATTTTTGAACAGGAACAGAAATGTTTTATGTTATGTATCCCCCGGGTTTAAAAATGTTGTTAAACATATGTTTTGGGGAAAAGTAACTTCTGAAAGTACCTATCTCTAAATGTGATTAAAAATGGAAAAGAGGTTTTGAATAGTGTGCTGTGACAGAATTGAATTTTAACAAGAGATAGGTATAAGTAATTTTGAAACTGGATAAAATGAATCAGATATTGGATAACGTTGTGTAAGTGGCTAATTTGGTTGCGCGCATTACACAACCGATTAGTCCGGCATAGATAATCGGAGACCTAGCTAGTCTCTGCGGATCCGGTGATTTTGTGTGAAAGCCCGATCAGCTTTCCTAGACATTTTGTGTGATAGCCTGGCCAACTATCCTAGATAATTTGTGTGGAGGCCTGATCAGCCGTCCCTAGATTACATCCAATATATATCTGATTGTGAATTAGTGGTTCCCGTAACGGAACAGATGATTTTGTGGTTCCAGTAAGAGAACAAGTGATTTTGAGGTTCCCGGAGAGGAACAAGTTTTATAGGTCCTGTGATGGGACAAGTTTTATGGTTCCCGTTGAAAGGAATATGTCCTAAGTCCAATCATGTATTAGGATTTAGGAATAACTCTTTATGTAATCTGTTTTGATTTCATTGATTTTAATAAAAGACTTGTTTTGTTTTTATTACGGGCTCTATCTATTTAAGTGTTTAAATAAGATATACCATAGTTTAGAGTAAAGCTTTTTATGGATTATGATGAGATCACAATAGTGAGGCCTAAAAGATGATAACTCTAAACTTAAATAGTTCCTGGTCATAGGATTACTAACTGGTAATTAATAATCCGCAGAGATTGGTACATACTATGTTTGCTTCATTATGAAGGATGTATGTTCTCATAGACATTTGTGTGGTGACACTATAGCTAGTATGTAGGTGCTTATTATAGAATAAGTTCACTGAACATGACTCGCACAGCTGAACAACTGATTGAGTTCACTCACGTGTCAGCAGTTGTTCACATAGTGATAGTTGTACAAGTATCCTTAGACTTGAGGTCATCATAGTAATCTTGTGTACACTGAACTATGCTTTGGTTTAGTTCTTAGTCTCCAGGGACAATTATTAGGGCTCTTCTAGGTATAGGAATTTGTACACGAAGATAGTGTATGATCAATAAAGGATCTACCCCTTCCAGTGAAGGAAGCGAATGTTCAAGGCTGATCCACTTATGCTAGTTCAGGAATCTCTGGCCAGAGTGAATGAAATTAGAAAGGAGTTTCTAATTTGCATAGAACTAAGCATAGTAAATGGTAAACAAGTGATTGAATTAGATAGGCTTGACACGAGATCCATGCTTTGTATTTAATCGGGACATTGTAGGGTAGAAGGAGTTTATTGTACGGTAACTATTCACTGAATAGGTTCTTGGTATTCTAAGCAGTGAATTCATGTTATCCGGATAGTCGCGATATGCAGAGAAGTATCACTCACGATGTAGAATAAATGTGATTAATTAATTAATCATATTTAATAAATTAGAGAATTTATATAAATAATGATAAAATAGTTTTATTATTATTTATTGCTACTACCGGCTTAATATTGAACCTACAGGGTCACACCATAAAAAGAGAATGATTTAATGGTGGAGGAATTAATTAATAATGACTAATAATTATTTATTTATGAATTAAATAATTAATTGGCAAATTTAATAATTGATTAAATGAGATTTAATTGATTATAAATTAATTAAGAAAAGTTCTTAATATTATTAATTAAGGATTTAATTTTTGGAAATTAAATCAAGAGAGAGAATTATTTCTAAAGTGTTCAGAAAAAGGATTAATAATTAAAAGGTGTTTTAATTATTAATGAGAATAATAAATGGAATAATAATAATAATATTTATGGGAAAATTTTTCCTATAAATACACTATTATAAACCCTATTTTTATTCTAACCCGAAAACCCCAAAACCGAAAAAGTTTGGAAAACCCAATTCTCTCCACCTCCTTCCTTCTCCTTAACATCGTTTTCTTGGTGGATACCGTTGGAGTGCTTCACACTTGAGAAGCAACTGCTAAGGATCTCTGATCAGTTGTCTCCGAATTATTTTAAAGGTTAGATTCGATCCCTCGAATTTTTATTCACGATTTATATGCTTTTATTTGGATTTTATATGTATAAAAGTGTTTTGCCATGCCCCGCTGTGATTAAAAATCCAACATTGGTATTAGAGCATAGGTTGTGTGCATATAGATCTGTGGTAAAAATTTCAGAATTTTATGTGCTTGTATGAATTAATTATGATTTTTACAAGTTATATCATGGATTAATTTTGTCTGATGAGAAATCGTTTCTCAGAATAATTTTGAATGTTGATCTGGGTTCTACAAGTGTTGTAGATCGTCTGGGTATTTTTTTCATAATTTTATGATGTATAGATTTTTTATTATGAATTTTTGAAATTGTTTCAATTAAATTTCGTAATTAAATATATGTGTATATAGTATATATATATTTGTTTGTATTGCTGCTGTAAAAGAATATATCTACTGTGGTTGCTATTGCCTGTTGAATGGCACGGTATTAAAGACACAGCAAAGCAAATGTACAAGGAACAGTCAGGTACGGCGACACGCTAGTCGAGGAGGAATGCGGCGGCGTTTCGCAGAAAAGAAAAAAAAAATAAAGGGGTTTCGCGCATTCCGGGAATGCGTTACACACCTGTGGCGCATTCACGGAATGCGTTATACCTTTTAATTGGTTAAAAGGGTTGTAACGCATCACCGGAATGCGTTACAGGGCTTGTACCGCGTTCCTGTAATGCGTTACAGCCCGACTGTCCACATTAAATTTGATTTTCTGGGAGTTTCGTAACTCCGTTTTGGGCGTACAATATACCGTTCGATTCGTTTTTCCGAGACGGATCTAATGGAGTGATTAATTTTAGTTTATATAAAAGTTTTGAACTGTTTATATTTCCGGAAGTGTTTTAAAGTTGTTTTAACTGTTTTAACTGCTTTTAAATGCTTCATGTGATACATAGAGATGTATAATGCTTAGACTAATGTGCTAGATGATATAACATGCCTACCTTGATGTTTATTCATGTTGATATATGTGATATATGCTTAGGTTATCATGCGATGATAAATTTAGGTGAACTTAAATGAACATAAGGCGTTTGTTAGACAACCTAGTATAGTGAAATTGTTTCATAACCTTAATAACAATATTATGAATACAATCATGAGATTCTTGTGTTTGTGAAACACGTAATTGAATATGAATTTTCGATATGAGAGAAAGGATGATTCTGTCAAAAACAGATTTCTATCTGTAAGAAAGGGTTATTAAGTGACGCCTCTTGACAATGCTCCACCCGATCTGGGAATCATCTGATTATTGATTATTGATTTGAAATATTTAATTTAAAAGGAAGAATCTCTTTATAATATGATTATGATTGTAACGTAATATAATTCCTCTAAAATTAAATAATATCAAGTAGTAATTGGCCAATGACACAACGGGCTTATGTCGGTCATAGCCTTCCAACATGATAGAAAAGTAGTTCTTATTTTTAAATCATTGTCATTTCGTGCCACAGCCGAGGGCTTTGATTTCGAAGTAAGAAATACTTGTCTATTACATAGAGATGTGTACATTGATTAAGAATCTAAAGGTCGTTACGTGCCACAGCCGTGGGCCTTTGGGGACTGATTCAATTGTACGGAATGTTGGGTTAGACTTGACTTAGAATATTGAGTTTATCGTGCCACAGCCGAGACTCAATTATTCAAGAGGCTAAAGTTTGATTAGGGAATAACATAAGATGTAATTGACAAGAGTTGTCTGCCTATTGAACATTACATGGCGGTTCGTGCTACAGCCGGGATTGTGTAATGGAATGTAGGATCCCTATTCCCACTAGCATTATGAATGCTTAATTTTTCACGTAGGGGGTTGAATAAATTAGATAAACTAGTGGGAGCCACTTATGAATAAAGACCCGATTCATATAGTGTTTTAAAATGAAATCGAATATTTGCTAAGTGTTGTTATGTGTTTATCATTTACAGATTTACAATATACATTATGTCTTCTGCACTATCACTCAGGAGCATACTGGATGCTCACAAATTGACTAGTCCTAATTATGCTGATTGGCTTCGAAACTTGAGAATTGTTCTCAGGATTGAGAAGCTGGAATACGTGATTGACTCACCTAAGCCTACTGAACCTGCTAGTGATGCACATAATGATGAACATGTTGTGTATCGTAAGTGGATAGATGATGCAAATGTTGTTCAATGCATCATGCTAGCTTCCATGAACATTGAGCTACAGAAGCAACATGAGCATATGGATGCTCACACTATCCTAATGCATCTACAAGAGTTGTATGATGTGGCGGGGAGGACAGCTCGATATGAGATATCGAAGGAGTTGTTCGGTTGTAGGATGTCTGAGGGATCATCTGTGAATGACCATGTACTTAAGATGATCAATTTGATTGAACGCCTTGGACAACTTGGTTTTGCCATGGATGGGAAGCTGAGCCAAGACTTGGTCTTGCAATCGCTTCCGAGTTCGTTCTCGCAGTTTGTTGTGAACTTTCATATGAATAAGTTGGATGTCAGCCTGCCTGAACTCCACAACATGTTGAAGACTGCGGAATCGAATTTTCCCCCTAAGAAGAGTTTTGTTCTTCTAATTGGTGAAGGTTCCAATCCTAAGAAAAGGAAGAGGAACTCTTCCAAGAAGAAGAAAGTAGGTGAGAAAATGCCGGTTCCACCAAAAGCTGAAGACCCCAAGAGCAAAGGTGTTTGATTTCACTGTAACAAGGTGGGGCACTGGAAGAGGAACTGCAAGGTTTACCTTGCAGAATTGAAGAAGAAGAAGGGTAGTGAGACTACCGCTTTTGATTCAGGTATGTTCATGATAGAAGTGAATATGTCATTAAATCAAATTTCTACATGGGTATTAGATACCGCCTGTGGTTCTCAAATCTGCAATTTGTTGCAGGGACCAAGGAGAAGTAGGACTCGTGAGGAAGAGGAGGTGATTCTACTGATGGGAAATGGAGAAAGAGTTGTTGCTGAAGATGTAGAATCATTTCATTTACATATGCCTACGGGTAAGACTATTGTTTTAAATAATTGTTATTTTGTTCCCTCGATTGTGAGGAATATTATTCCCATGTTAGACTTGGTTGGATTTTCATTTATTATTGAGAATAATGAATGTTCTATTCTTAGAGATAATATTCTTTATGGACGTGGTACTTTAAATAATGGTCTGTATATATGTGACATAATTTACTTCAGATTGAACAAACTAATAAAAGAAAAGGGATGATGAAAATCTCACTTCATTGTGGCCCTGCAGTCTCCATTTAGTAGACATGGAGAGAGGGCTGCAAATTTGCTAGGAATGGTACACACAGATGTATGTGGACCAATGTCTACGCAAGCCATGGGTGGATTTTCATACTTCATTACTTTCATAGATGATAGATCTGGATTCGGATATGTGTTTGATGAAACACAAGTCTGAGGCCTTTGAAAAGTTCAAAGAGTATAAGTATGAAGTGGAGAAACAAACCAAACATAGTATTATAATTCTTCGATCAGATTGAGGTGGTGAATACTTTAATGGAGTGTTTCTAGATTATCTCAAAGTAAATGGTATAGTCTCCCAGTGGACTCCTCCAGATTGGAATCTGAAAGGAGAAATTGAACTTTGTTAGACATAGTTCGGTCCATGATGAGCTATGCAAATCTTCCAGTATTCCTATGGGGTTATGCATTGGAAACCTCAGCATATTTACTGAATAAGGTGCCTTCCAAATCTGTTCCTCAAACTCCGTATGAGATATGGAAAGAAAGGAAACCGAGTCTTAAACACGTTAAGATTTGGGGATGTCCAGCTTATGTCAAGAAGGTTGACCCAGATAAGCTGGAATATCGATCCGTAAAATGTAGTTTTGTGGGATATCCTAAAGAGACTTTAGGGTATTACTTTTACACCGATCATCGGGTGTTTGTCTCCACACATGCTACCTTCTTGGAAAAGGAGTTTATCCTTGAAGGAAACAGTGGGAGCAAAATTGAACTTGATGAAGTTCAAGAAGCACAAACTACTACGGATCAAGTGGAAACACCTGTTCTGACTGAACAACCTTTTGTGGAACAGCCCATTCGTAGGTCAGGGAGAGTGTCTAGCCAACCTGAGAGGTAATATGGCCTTGTCATTGAGAATGACAATGAGTTGTCGATCATTGATGATGACGACCCTGTAACCTATAATGAGGCTATGAGTAGTGTTGACTAAGAGAAATGGCATAGTGCCATGAAATCCAGAATGGAATCTATGTATACGGTATACAAAAGATAGATTATAGCAGATGTCCAGGTGGAGACCTATAAGGCCAGGCTTGTGGAAAAAGGATTCAAACAAAGGCAATGGATTGACTTTGATGAAACTTTTTACCTGTAGCCCTGTTAAAATCAGTTCGGATTTTGCTTGCGATTGCTGCTTCCTACGACTATGAGATCTGGCATATAGCCAGATGGTTTTCTTTCCAAGGGAAAGGAAAGCCTAGTGTGTAAGCTACTGCGAACCATATGTGGTTTAAAGCAAGCTTCTCGAAAGATGGAACATTCATTTTGATGAGACAATCAAAGAGTTTGATTTTATCAAAAACGTAGATGAACCATGCGTTTACAAAAGGGTTAGTGGGAGCGGTAACATTTCTTATATTGTATTGAATTAGAGTTGACACACATAACAACATAGCAGATACACTCACAAAGCTACTTTATGAAAGTCACTTTGATCGTCATAAAGACAAGATGGGTATTAGATACCAGAGTGATTGGCTTTAGTACAAGTGGGAGATTGAAAGGAATATGTCCTAAGTCCAATCATGTATTAGGATTTAGGAATAACTCTTTATGTAATCTGTTTTGATTTCATTGATTTTAATAAAAGACTTGTTTTGTTTTTATTACGGGCTCTATCTATTTAAGTGTTTAAATAAAATATACCATAGTTTAGAGTAAAGCTTTTTATGGATTATGATGAGATCATAATAGTGAGACCTAAAAGATGATAACTCTAAACTTAAATAGTTTAGAGTTATTAATAATCCGCAGAGATCGGTACATACTATGCTTGCTTCATTATGAAGGATGTCTGTTCTCATAGATATTTGTGTGGTGACACTATAGCTAGTATGTAGGTGCTTATTATAGAATAAGTTCACTGAACATGACTCGCACAGCTGAACAACTGATGGAGTTCACTCACGTGTCAGCAGTTGTTCACATAGTGATAGTTGTACAAGTATCCTTAGACTTGAGGTCATCATAGTAATCTTGTGTACACTGAACTATGCTTTGGTTTAGTTCTTAGTCTCCAGGGACAATTATTAGGGCTCTTCTGGGTATAGGAATTTGTACACGAAGATAGTGTATGATCAATAAAGGATCTACCCCTTCCAGTGAAGGAAGCGAATGTTCAAGGCTGATCCACTTATGCTAGTTCAGGAATCTCTGGCTAGAGTGAATGAAATTAGAAAGGAGTTTCTAATTTGCATAGAACTAAGCATAGTAAATGGTAAGCAAGTGATTAAATTAGATAGGCTTGACAAGAGATCCATGCCTTGTATTTAATCGGGACATTGTAGGGTAAAAGGAGTTTATTGTAGGGTAACTATTTACTGAATAGGTTCTTGGTATTCTAAGCAGTGAATTCATGTTATCCGGATAGTCGCGATATGCTGAGAAGTATCCCTCACGATGTAGAATAAATGTGATTAATTAATTAATCATATTTAATAAATTAGAGAATTTATATAAATAATGATAAAATAGTTTTATTATTATTTATTTCTACTACCGGCTTAATATTGAACCTACAGGGTCACACCATAAAAAGAGAATGATTTAATGGTGGAGGAATTAATTAATAATGGCTAATAATTATTTATTTGTGAAATAAATAATTAATTGGCAAATTTAATAATTGATTAAATGAGATTTAATTGATTATAAATTAATTAAGAAAAGTTCTTAATATTATTAATTAAGGATTTAATTTTTGGAAATTAAATCAAGAGAGAGAATTATTTCTAAAGTGTTTAGAAAAAGGATTAATAATTAAAAGGTATTTTAATTATTAATGAGAATAATAAATGGGATAATAATAATAATAATATTTATGGGAAAATTTCAGCTGAAAATTTTGCCTATAAATACACTATTATAAACCCTATTTTTATTCTAACCCGAAAACCCCAAAACTCAAAAAGTTTGGAAAACCCAATTCTCTCCACCTCCTTCCTCCTCCTTAACATCGTTTTCTTGGTGGATACCGGTGGAGTGCTTCACACTTGAGGAGCAACTGCTAAGGATCTCTGATCGTTGTCTCCGAATTATTTTAAAGGTTAGATTCGATCCCTCGAATTTTTATTCACGATTTATATGCTTTTATTTGGATTTTATATGTGTAAAAGTGTTTTGCCATGCCCCGCTGCGATTAAAAATCCAACACCCGTAACGGAACAAATGATTTTGGGTCCCCGTAACGGGACAATGGTTTTATGGTTCCTGTAATGGAACAAAAAGTTTGAAAATGAAAATGGCATGCTAAAATTGAACTCTGGTATTTATGCACAGCACACGACAGTTGATTTTGTTTTACAGAGCATGCTAGTTTTGATGTCCAGTGTATACCTGCTTTACCTGTTTCTGGCAAGTTATGAATTATGTTCCTAGAACTGTTTTACTTTAAATCATTTTTATTTGTTATCCATATAGTGGTACTTCTGAGAAATTGATTGCTCACCCTTGCCAAATGTTTTATATATGTATTGCAGATGCCTAGGGAATTCTCCCGTGTTAGTCAGGGCAGAGTTCCAGTCCTTTCCGTGCCAGGCTCCTCTGAGGTAGTTGTGTTGGACCCAAGCGGGTCTGTTGAGTTGCTAAACAAAAATAGTATTGTTTGGATTGTTTTTACTAAGTTGGTTTTTGGTGATTGTAGCCTAAATCATACTTAAACCTGGAAAAGATCTTGGTAAAGGGGTCGTAGTTATATCTTATTATTGGATTGTTTATCTTATGATTATTATGAATGACGTCAACTCCCGACCTCGGGGTTGAGGCTGTCACATAAACTGTATTCACCCCTTCTATTGTATTAAGGACCTAACAAGTTATATCGATACAATAATATCAGTAAAAAAAGATGAAAACACCATTAATAAAAAACTTAGATAAGAAATGGATAAATCGAACATATATAGATATTTACCTTTAATCAAAATCAAGATATTATGATGCGTAGAACACTTGTAACCTTCAAAAATAAAAGAAACTGAATTAAAATCGAAAACAAATAGATGAATACTAACCTAATTCTAGTGCAGAAGATAACACTTGTTGTTGCGCAAGACAGGCATGTACTATAACAAGACTAAGTCAAATTGACATCCCTAAGTAAGTTGTATGATAATCTAAGTTTACATTTTGTATTGTATCACTTAAGTCTGTAAAAGTGTAAATAGATTAGACTGGAGTATTTTTCTATAAACAGTCTCAAGCCTAAGAATAAACTCTGGAAGAAGATCATGAAGAGCATGCCTCAGAGACAATGTGAAGAAGCTTGGAGTTGAATAAATCTGTTTTGGGAAAAAACATTCTAAGTCAAGAAATCTACAAGTCACAGATTAAGTCTTATAGAGAAGTCATTCGAGAACTCCAGAATGACTTATCGAGAAGTCAAGAAAAGCTTATAGAGAAGTCTCAGAGATATCGACAAGCCAAAATGAAGACATGAAGATTGGAGATATCGACAAGTCAAATTATCATTAGAGATCTCAGAGATATCGATAAGTCAAAATATCACTAGAGATCTCTGAGATATCGACAAGTCATTTCTACACTAGAGAACTCAGAGATATCGATATGCCAAAATGAAGACATGAAGATTGGAGATCTCAACAAGCCTAATTCTCTTATAGAGAACTCAAAGACTTCGATAAGTCAAAATAAACTATAGAGTAATAAGAGATCTCGATAAGTCATTATACTTATCGAGATGTCGAGTTCTCTATATAACAAACTGGAGATCTCGATGTAAAACTCAAGGTCAAAATGCAGATCAGTTAAATATCCAAGATTATCAATCAAAAAATAAATTAATCACTGATTTGAAAAGTTTACAAAAAGAAGCTTGAAGAGTACAAGATCAAAGGCCAAGATTAACTGACAAAGTAAAGTCACAGACATGCACGATTACAAAGATATACTAAGCCAGAAATAGAAAGTTTTAGTTAACTTAAAGTAGGGTTTAGTACATGTTATTGCATGCTGTGTAAAAACAGTGTTATAAAGTAAACACTGGATGCTTTATTTTAGTTGTAACAAAATAGATCAGAAATCTTGTAACTCTCAAGAGAGAATCTGAGTTCTTTATCAACAAAGAACCCGGAAATTTTGTAGCAAGACATACTTGATATTAATATAAAATTGAGTTTTGAAAGATAGTGTTCATGTACATGTTTTATTATTCCTGTTAAGACATATTATCTCTACAAATTAGATTACTTTATTTACTATCCATAAAAGTTCAAAAAGATTAAAAATAATCCAAAAACATATTCACCCCCCCCCTGTGTTGTATTCATTACCTAACAAGTGGTATCAGTGCAAAATCTTAAAGCAAACATATTAAAGATCTTGGAAGAATGAATACACAGAAGCTTAGCAGTATCAAAATTCCTACCTTTGACAGATCTAACTACACACTATGGAAAAAGAAAATGATGTTGTTCATCAGGATGGCCAATCCATTATACATTCAGATCCTCAAGAATGGGCCTTTCACCCTCATGGTAAGAGTTGAGGAATCTATAGATGGGGACATGGTCATTCCAGCATATTATGCTCCTAAAGATCCTTCAGAATATATTGAACCTGAAAAAGAAAAAGTCTCTCTGGATAGTAGCTTGCAGCTGATCTTGATAGAGTCACTTGACAATGTAATGTACAATAACATTGTCAACTGTGACACAGCCAAACAGATCTGAGAGAAAATAGAGATCTTATGTGAAGGAACAGAGGAAGTTAGGTCAAACCAAAGGAGGATTTTGGTTTCTCATTATGAGGGATTTATGGCCAAACCAAAAGAAGGAATTACTGAAGTTTTTGAAAAGTTCAATAAATTGATAAATAACTTGTAGCTACATGATAAATATTATGAAGTTGAGGAGATTAACCTAAAGTTCCTGCTAGCTCTTCCTGACCATCTTGAATAGAAAATATCAGCTATTAGAGAAGGAAAAGATTTAAGCAAAATGACTTTGGAAGTTCTATATGGAATCTTGAAAACTTATGAACTTGAAATGCTGCAAAGAAAGTCATTAAAGGCACACCATGGTCATGTTATTGATGGTTCAAGTGCTTTGATTGTGAATGACAGAGAAGAAAGTGAAGATGAGCACGATGATCAAGTTCCAGTTGTTCAAGTTATGGAACAAAAGAACAAAGGATCTCAAAAGCAAGTTGTATTGGAGCTGGAGGAAGATGAATATTACACCTTGGATGAGCTAGATGAAATAGACCAATCCATGGCTTACTTGGCTAGAAAATTTTCCAGCATAAGTGTCAAGAAGCCAAGGTTTTTCAAAAGCAAGGAACAATCTTCCAACAACAATAACTGGAAACCAAAAGCTCAGTACAATTAAACTAGCAAAGGTGGCTACGAAACTGGATCTGTGGACAGATCAAAGATAAGGTGCTTCAATTGTGATGAGTTGGGTCACTTTGCTACTGAATGCAGAAATCCTAAAAAGGTGAAGAATGATAAAGCTTACTTGGAACTGGAAGCAAAGTATGAAGCTCTCTTGAAGAAGCAGTCTAGAAAATCTTATATTGCAGAAGGAAAGAGTTGTGATGATACTGATGTTGATGATGAGGATGAAGAGGTTGGAAACTATGCACTTTTGGCTATTGAGCATGGAGAAGCATCCACTTCAAAATCAAAGGTACCTACTCTAATCACTATTGATTTAAATGCTAGTTAATATAAGGAGACTGTGGAGAAGATGAGTGTGGAGATGTTCCATATACACACCAGCTTAGTAGCAGCTACTGAGGAAGTCAGTAGGCTAACAAAAGCTAATGAGAAGCTTGAGAGTGAAAAGCAAAAGATGGATCTACTGCTTGTGGAGCTTAAGTCAGTCAAGCAAGAAAATGAATATTTGAAAAACAAGCTGAAGTGTGCCAATGAGATTGAAGCTGTGTTAAGAGAGAATATTGAAAAGAATGAGGTGAAACTAAAATCATTCAGTAATGCATATGAGTTGGTTGGTCAATACCATGAGAAGAACAAGCCATGTGCTAACATAGCTATTGGTCTTGATTATGATGCTTTGAATAAAAACAAGAAAGATATAGGTGGTAAAGGAAAAGCAACAGAAAATGAAGATGTCCCAGCTATGCTGAGAAAGGTTTGTTCACATATGTTCAAAGCATGTGAAATAGATTTCAGTGAAGAAGAGTTGATGAAGACAACGAGAAGAAAAATGTAGTAACAACTTCAACTTCCAAAGCTGAAAAGAAGCCCATGGTCAACAAAGATTCCAAGACACCTGTCAAGGAAGTAAAAACTGAAGATGCAAGAAAGAAAAAGAAGAATAGAAATGGGAAGATTGGGATAAACAAGAGCAAAATTTTTGCTTATGTTGCAGATGCTCCAAGAAAATAATGTCAAAAATGTGGCTCTGTGAATCATCTAATTCACCTTTATAAAAAGGTTGTTAGTAAGCCAGGAGTGGGAGCATGCAAGTACAATGAAGCAAAAACTGAAGATCCCTACTTATTCTGTGACTACCTTGCAACATGAAAGTAATGACAAGTTGCCACAAGTTGAGAGTTGATCTTAAGGAAATCAATATTGAGTCTTTAGCTAAAAAGTATAATTCACATCATTCAATGAATTTTATTCTTTCTGAATCATCAAGATTTACCTCTATCAAATCTGTTAACAAGAGAATAGTACCCAACACTGCTTGGGTTGCTAAACACACCTAAACTCATTGTGTGCAGGGAAAAAGAAAGAAAGTCATATGGATCATAGAAAGTGGATGCTCAAGACATATGACAGGTGATATGGCCCTGCTATCACAGTTTGAGGAGAAGGCTGGCCCATTAGTGACTTATGGAGAGAACAACAAAGGTTTCACAATGGAATATCGGCTCTTTGCCAACACGCCTCCTTCTTGGGGCTACTTCATCATCCGAAGATTCGGAGTCTCTCTCAGTGTAAGGACCAGAAAATTCCAGATCCTCGGGGATAGGAGCCAAACCTCGTATGTAGGGGGCGATTGCCCTCGTGCT
Source organism: Apium graveolens (assembly GCF_009905375.1). Lineage (NCBI taxonomy): Eukaryota > Viridiplantae > Streptophyta > Magnoliopsida > Apiales > Apiaceae > Apium > Apium graveolens. The sequence goes on from NC_133657.1 coordinate 167,730,405, forward strand.
TCACTTCGCCCAGCATGTCCGCTTCCTCCAACCTCGGGGTAAAGGGGCATCCCATAGGGGGTTAGTAGTAACAACAGTTGAATATTCATACCCGACGGGTCGAGAATTCACAGGTACATGTACTTGTTGAACTTGAGGATTCGTACCTTGAATAGCCAGGGGAATCGTCCCTTGTGGCTGAGGTTGAGTTGCCCCTATCTGGGCTTCCCTTTGGTAGGTGCATAAGTTGAGTGAGGGGGTATCTCCACGGTTGACGAAATCACCTGGGTTGTCCCCGATGGTGTTCCTTCCTCCATAGCTCTAATTATTCTCCGTGTTCTCGCCATGGTTGTTGTTATGTCTTCCCACAGACGGCACTAAATGTTATGGATTAAAAACTAATATATATAATTGTTGTATTTATTACTAAGGAACGTGAGCTTTGAGGCTCGATTTGACTGCTCTTGTGTTTCGTGACTCAATCTGCCTTAATAAGATGCCAACGTACCTTGCTGATTGCCAAGGATCAAGTCAAAAAAAAGTAGTTCTGATCTGTGGGGTGAAGCCCCTTATATAGATGTGGGAGTCCTTGAATTGGACTTAGTATAGGAGACTTGGTGGTCAAGTTTCTGAATTAGGATGGACTTAGGAATCCTAGGAAGTAGGAAGCTGATTCCTTATCCTATGAGGTTCCTTGGAGGCCAATCTACAAGGATTTATATCCCCACTAGGACTTATCTTAATAGTTGTTTTTCTCCCTTATTAATTAATTACGAAATTAATAAATAATCAGGGTTTTGGGCCTTGTTTGTTTCATCAGGCTTGATCTGGTCCATCAGGCCTGATGAACATGTTAACCTTTGTGGTCTGAATATCATACATCTTCTTATTGGGCCTAGTAGCCCACACCTTGTATAATCAATGTAAATTTTAATTACACAATCAGGATTTATTTATCCCTATCAAAACAGAAGAACCAAAAATAGTACCTATAACGGTAATAGGAGGAACTAAAGAACCTATATTAATGGATATAAGCAAATCAAAACCTAAAATGACTATAGGGGTTAAAAGAGCAATAAATGGTTTAGCAGAACTTCATAAATCAGGAAAATTCTAGAAAAATGTCTATAACAGAACATTGTGCTATTACATTTCTTAAAAACATGGAAAAGAGTTGATGGAAAAAGAAAGACAAAAATATGAACCTATAAAACAAGAAATGAGAAGAGATGAATTAGAAGAATTAAGAAAAGAAAATGCTAAATTAAAAACTAAAACCAATATAGAATGGTTAAATAAATATAAATTTTGTTAAAGAAAATATAAAACCCAAAAGAAAGAATTAAAAGAGACAAAGTTAGAAGTAATAAATGTATTAAAAGACATAGACATAGTTAATTTTCAAGAATTTTTCCCTTAATCATGGGATTTTTCCTTAATTTCCTGGATTTTCCCTTAATTTTTGGGATTTATCCTTGTTTTTCTGGATTTTCCCCTAATTTCTGGGATTTATCCTTAATTTTCTGGATTTTTCCCCTAATTTCTAGGATTTATCCTTAATTTTCTGGATTTTTCCCTTAATTTTTGGGATTTATCCTTAATTTTCTGGATTTATTCCTTATTTCTGAAAATATCAATATTTTTCAGAAAATGTTTTAAGGAATTTCCTTATTTTTCTGTAATTTTCCAGGAATTTTTTCTTCTTTTTCTTCCCCCTTTTTCCTTTTTTCTTTCCTTTCTTCTTTTTTTTCTCTTTTTTTTATACAGATTTCGACCAGGATCCTGGTCGAATTACCCCTCAGTATGCCTTGTTCGACAGGATTTCGAGCAGGGTGCATTCGATCAGAAATCCTGGTCGAATTTCGGCCAGGATTTTTTCCTTTTTTTTATATTTCGACCAGGAATTGTTCGAGTAGGAAACTTCTGTTTCGGTCAGGATTTTCGGTCAGGAACCCTGATTTTGATCGAATTAACTTTCCTTGGTTGTTCAGGTCGACAAAATTTCGACCTTAATGTTTTCGATCAGGAATCCTTCGTGTTTCTTGGTCGAATGGTCTAAATTCTGATCGAATTAAACCTGTTTTTCAACCCTGATCGAAGCCTATTCGACCTCAAGCATTTCGATCAGAATTTGCTTATAATTTCTGGTCGAGCTGGGTCAGGAATTTGTCAAATAAATATATATGTATATATTTTTTTGTAATTTTGAATTTAGGCTTCTAAACCTGGGCTGGACTCTTTCACCGGGCCTGTTTTTAACAGCCCTTTTTTCTGGGCTTCAATAGCAAAATTTTGGGCCCATTTTTCTTGGTCCATCTAGGTTTTGCAATTGGCCCATTGTTTTAACTGGGCTCCCTTTCCACCCTTTTTTTCTTAAACATCATTTGGGCCTCAAACAGGGCTTTTTGTATTTGGGCCTTGGTACTGGGCCTTGGGTTTTTTCAAGATTTTTCTAAAATTGGGCCTCATTTCTGAGCCCAAATTCCAAACTCTTCTAAAAAAAATTCTGGATTCTTCTAGAATCTTCAAAAATTCACTTTTTTCTCTTGATTTTTCCAGGAATTTCCTGGATAATTCCAGAACCTTCTCATTTTTTGGCCCAAATGGGCTTTTCAAGGCCCAAATCACCTCATTCTTGGCTATATAAAGGTGGGATGAGAGTGTGATTTCCTCACACCTCTCATTTCACTTCTTCACACACTCTACAATTCTCAATCACTTCTCTTTCTTTAGTTCTCCAGCCATCTTTCCTTCCAAGGTTTCCAGGTTCTTCTCAGCTTTACTAATGGCTGACAAGAATTCCGAGAGGGCGGCCAAGATAGCCTCGACTTCAAAACGAGGTAAGGATATCGAGATCCGTTCTTCGTATATATCTTTATTCGATATGATTAACACTAGGGGGAATGAATATCCCTCTACTGCACATCTCAATTTTTTAATCATTGTAATACTTGACACAACATAGATTTCGATAAACTAAATGCACGTTATAATGTCCTTCCTCCTCTTAGATTAGTTCCAGTTTCTGGTGGTAACCGTACTTGCCACTGGAAACTCGACACTCTTTTTATTTATACAGATGCCCTTAATGCTGGGCTTAGGTTTCCTTTCCATCCTTTCATTCCTCATCTTTTAGCTGATTTACAAATCAACCCTTGTCAGCTTCCTCCAAACGCTTGGAGGAACATTTTATATTTTATGGTCTGCTGCCTTAGGGAGGGTTTTCCCCTTTCTGTAGCTGTTTTTAGGAAGGTCTTTCAGTGCTATAATAGCTCTTCCAGTATTTGTGGTTGGGTCTATGTTAAGCAAAGGCCCAAAAGTAAACATATCTTTATCAGCGCCTCCATTCCCGATGATAACCAAAATTGGAGGAATAGTTTCGTTGGGTTACGTTGGGAGAATGGCGACTGGGGCACACTCTTTCGATCTTCCTTCGGGAAGGTTAGTGATGGTAGCCTCAAATCCATTCACTTAACTCCCGAGGAAACTGTTATTTATAATGGGCTTACTCAGGACGACGGCACTACTACCAGCTGGACTCTCTTAGAGGAGTTCTCCCTCATTCATGTGGGACTATCCTCTGTTTCTCAACAGGGTATTTTTCTTCCCTTCTCAACTTTATTTCATTTCATGCATTATTAACACCACTTATTTTGTTTTTTGCCTTGTTTTGCAGCTGCTAAGGAGATCAACGAGGACAATGTACCTCCCGTTGAAGAGACTGCTAGGATGAAAAAAGCTCGCCTTGCAGGCCTGGACACTCGAGGGAAGGCCACGGAGCCTATCTTCTTGAGGAAAAACAAGGAGCCTATGGGGGAGGCTTCAACTGAGGGAGCTGAGGGCCACAGTGCTCCTATCACTGCTGCTGCTCCTGCTGCTGCTGCCACAGGCGCCTTCCAGCCTCTCTGGGGATTCCGCCGAGGGGATACCGTGGTTGGATCCACGAAGCATGCTTGGGATTGGTCCTACCATGGCGTGACTCCCAAGGATTTTACTGATGTGGTGGCCACCCCTGATCTTGAGAGGATAAAGCTCATGGGAGCTCAGTCTCTGGCTTCGGTATGCCTCTTTTTTTTTGAACTTATCTTTCTTACTTGTAGCATTCTTTTGCCTTATACTTTGTTAATTTGTTTTATTTCAGTCTAACGCCTATTTTCAAGGCACTGTGAGGCAAGCTGAGTCATGGAAGCGGGCTTCTGACAAGGCCGACAATGCCCTCAGGAGGCAGCAGAAGAAGTATGCTGCTCTGGAGAAGAAGTTCAAGCGCAAGGAGGAAGAACTCGGAGAATCCAACACCGAGCTGGTGGTACTTCGGGCAGAGAAGGATAAAGCTATAGATAACTACCTGGACTCGGAAGAGTTTGCCCAGTCCATGAGGATTAGGGATGACTCAGTCTTCCCTGGGTTTTTTAGGACTGGTTGGGACATGGCCCTTGGGACCGTGAACGAGGCTTGTCCTGATATTAACCCGGCAGACTATGTCTGTCCTGATGACGAGGCTTTTCTACAGAGGTTTCGTACTCGAGTAGTTGTCTCGGATCACGTCCCTCAGGACCCGCTTCTTCCTCCTCCTGAGTCTTCTTCCAGACCTGCTGAGGATGACAGCTCTTCTTCCTCCTCCGAGACGACAGACGCATCTAGCGAGAGTGGAGGGGATGATGATATGGATGCCGAGGGCACCTCAGCTCCTTAGAGCTTTTCCAGCCCTGCGTGGCTTGTTTTCTTCATCTTATTTTCGAGACTTTATTTATCAAACTCTTGTAATATTTATTTGATCTACTTTATTTATGCTTGCATTCCATGCATTTGGTTTTACTTGTCCTGGCCATAGACATTTAAACATATTTCGAAAACTTTATGAATTTTCATAAATTGTTTGGTATTCATTCCCTTACACAAGTCTTAATAAACTTCAAAATAAAACTAGAACATATAAATCCTAAGCAAGCAAATCTTCAAGGTGCTTTTCAACCTACTCGTCATCTTGACAAGTGAGAATCATATTCAGTTGCCCTACACGTAGTAAACCTTCAGGTTTTGTGCATGCCAAGTTCTTGGAACTTCAAAACCATCCATTGTCTCCAGCTTGTTGGTTCCTCTACCTTGAACACTCTTGACTTTGTATGGCCCTTCCCAATTCGGGGCAAGCTTCCCTTTCTGTCCTACACCAGAAGCTTCTATCTTCCTCAAGACTAGGTCACCTTGTTTGAAAAACCTTTCTTTAACCCTTAGGTTGTAGTAGAATGAAGCCTTTTTCTGATATTCTACTATCTTTGCATGTGCCTCATCTCGCACTTCATCGATTAAGTCCAGAGCCAACCTTTGTCCTTCCTCATTTTCCTCAGCATTGAAAGCCAGAATCCTTGGAGAGGAATGTGATATCTCCACGGGAACAACTGCTTCCGCCCCATATGCCAACATGAAGGGAGTTGCTCTAGTCGTGACTCTACAGGTAGTCTTGTAGGCCCATAATATTGGAAGTATCTCATCCACCCTAATTATTTCTTGATTTCTTGATCCTCTTCTTTAGTCCATCCAGGATTATTCGATTTGCTACCTCCGCTTGCCCATTGGCTTGCGGGTGAGCCACAGAGGTGAACCGTAAATCAATTTCATTTTCTTCACAGTACTTCTTAAATTCCTCGTTGTTGAATTGTGTTCCGTTGTCGGTGACTAGGATACGGGGAATTCCATACCGGCACATAATATTTTCCCACAGGAATTGTGCAACCTGCTTAGTTGTGATCTTGGCCAAGGGTTTGGCTTCAATCCACTTGGTGAAATAATCAATGGCTACAATCAGAAACTTCCTTTGTGTCGTGGCCATGGGGAAAGGCCCCAGAATATCCATTCCTCACATAGCAAAGGGAATAGGCGAGTTGATAGAGGTCAGCATCTCGGGGGGTTGTCTAACAACAGATGCATGCTTCTGACAGCGATCACACTTCTTCACATACTCTTTGGCATCAGCCATCATTTCTGGCCAATAGAAGCCTAAATGGGTTATCTTATGAGCCAAGGCCCTGCCCCCCAAGTGTTGCCCACAAATACCTTCATGCACTTCTTCAAGAGCCAAGTGTGCCTCATCGGGCCTGAGACACCTTAAGTAAGGAACCACGAAAGATCTTTTATACAGAATCCCATCTATCAAAGAGTACCTTAGTGCCCGAACAGCTAACTTCCGTGCTTCAGTTGCATAGTTTGGCAACCAACCAGTTTGAATATGAGCCTTAATGGGATCAATCCATGATGTCCCCAGGCCTATAGGAGCCACAAGCTTAACATCTATGCTTCGTGTCTTCAAAACACGGAAGTACACACTTCCTGAACTTTCTTCTATCTCGGATGAAGCAAACTTTGATAATGCATCTGCCTTAGCATTTTCCTCCCTTGGAATGTGCTCAACATGGCATTCATTGAATTGGGTCATCACAGCCCTTACTAGGCGGACATACTTAGCCATCGTATCATCCCTTGCCTCAAATTCTCCCTTTACCTGGGATATGATCAGCTTCGAGTCTCCACGGACCTTTAAGTTTTTGACTCTAAGTGTCCCAGCTAGGCCAAGGCCAGCTATCAGGGCTTCATATTCTGCCTCGTTGTTTGTGGTTGGGAAGTCTAATTTTATGGCATACTCAATCAAGAACCCATCAGGGCTTTATAAAACCAGTCCTACTCCACTGGAATTTGTTTTTGATGCTCCATCAAAATAGAGAACCCAATATTCTTTCTCCTTATCATCATTTTCTTTGTCCCCATTATCGACTTCCTTGTCTTGAGGTATGGTATCTTCCTGCCCCCCGACTTCTTGGTTGGCTATGGTACATTCCACCACGAATTCAGCTAATGCCTGGGCTTTTATTGCTGTCCGTGGCTTGTATTTAATGTCGAATTCTCCCAGCTCTATTGCCCACTTGATCAACCTCCCTCTAGCCTTGGGACTGTGAATGATATTTCTCAGGGGCTGATTTGTTAGCACCTTAATTTGATGAGCCTGAAAGTAGGGACGTAACTTTCTTGAAGCCATCACCAAGGATAGAGCAAATTTCTCAATAGTTGAATAATTCAACTCAGCACCATGCAGAATTTTACTGATATAGTATACGGGTTTCTGGATTTTCAATTCCTCCTTAACCAACACAGCGCTTAAAGCACTTTCTGAAACGGCTACGTACAAGAATAAAACTTCATTCAAAGCTGGCTTGGCCAACAACGGGGCATGGGCCATATACTTCTTTAACTCTTCGAATGCCTTTTGGTTTTTCTCATTCCATACAAAGTCCTTAATATTCTTTAGTGACTTGAAGAATGATAAGCACTTGTCTCCTGACATAGAGATGAATCGTCCCAAAGCAGCAACCCTTCCTGTGAGCTTCTGAATATCCTTGATAGTTTTTTGTGGTTCCATGTCCAGGATTGCCTTTATTTTATCGGGATTAGCCTCGATCCCTCTCTTGGAGACCATTAATCCCAAAAAAATTCCAGACCCTACTCCGAAAGCACACTTTATAGGATTTAACATCATCTTGTGGTACCTCAGGACCTCAAAAGCTTCCCTCAAATGGGCTATATGATCAGTCTTTACTAGACTCTTGACTAACATGTCATCAACATAGACTTCCATAGTCTTACCAATAAGATCCTTAAAAATTTTATTTACCAACCTTTGATAGGTGGCTCCTGCATTCTTGAGACCAAATGCCATAACAAGATAACAATAAACACCAAAGTCAGTATGAATGATACCTTTGGAATGTCGTCCTTGTGCATCTTGATCTGATTATATCCACTAAATCCATCCATAAAGCTCAGCATTTCATGCCCAGCAGTGGCGTCTATTAAAGTATCGATCCTTGGTAACGGAAAACAGTCCTTAGGATAGGCATCATTTAGATCAGTGAAGTCCACACACATTCTCCATTTTGCATTAGCTTTCTTCACCATTATAGGGTTTGCTAACCATTCTGGAAATTGAATCTCCTCAATGAAACCAGCCTCCAAGAGCTTCTCCACTTCCTGTTTTATAGCTTCTTGCCTTTCTGGAGCAAAACTTCTTTTCTTTTGTTTTACTGTCTTCCGATTTGGGTTCACATTCAACTTGTGAGTAATCAGTTTTGGGTCTATGCCTGGCATATCAGCTGCTGACCATGCAAAAACATCACTATTTTCTTGCAAAAATTTCACCAACTTCCCTCTAAGGGGCTCCTCAAGCATTGCTCCAATAAAAGTCACCTTCCCGGGATCTTCGGGGGCCAAAGGAATTGAAACCAAGTCTTCTGCTGGCTTTCCTCTTTTCTCATCATTCTCTCAGATATCCAGATCTTCAATAGGCAGAACCTGCCCCCCAACTCCATCTGCCCTCAAGGAGGCTACATAACAACTTCTTGCCATTTTTTGATATCCTCTCTCCTCTCCAATCCCATTCCGGGTGGGAAACTTCATAACTGAATGGTAGGAATAAGGGACTGCCTTGAAGGCATGTATCCCTGTTCTCCCCATGATAGCATTATAAGTTGAACTAGCCTTTACCACCACAAAGTCCAACATCTGTGTTGCTTGCCTCGGTTCCTGACCTATGGTGGTTGGCAACTTAATTATCCCTTCCACGGGACATTCTACTCCTGCAAATCCATATATCGGCATGTCAGTTGGTGTCGACTGGGAGTCGTTATACCCCATCCTTAGAAAGGCGTCATGGAGCAAGATATCCACTGAAGCACCATTATCCACAAGGACCCTCTTGACCGGGCTATTTCCTATTACCGGTGTTATGACCAGCGGGTCGTCATGAGGAAACTTCACACCCTCTAGGTCAGAATCATCAAAAGCCAATGTTACTTCTGTCCTGGCCCTCTTCGGGGCTTCCCCAACAATATGCATAACCTCTCTAGTATATGTTTTTCTGGAGTTTTTGGATAATTCAGCAGCAGTTGGACCTCCAAAGATCGTGTTTATCACAAGCCCTCGAGGTCGCGGCCCTCCATAAATTGTGTTTATAATTGGTCCTCTAGGCTGGGGGTTTCGCCCCTGATCGTCTTGGTCCCTCCTACGATCTTCAAAGTTCTTCCTTCCATTATTATTCATGTCCCCTCCTTCTCCAGTGTATTTGTTCAATCTTCCTTTTCGAATGAGGAACTCAATTTCATCTTTCAGCTGCCTACACTCATCGGTGTCGTGACCAACATCTTTGTAAAATCTGCAATACTTGCTCTTATCTAGCTTGGCAGGATCAGCCTTCAGGGGCTTAGGCCAACGAATATCTCGATCTTTCTCGATTTCCATCAAGATCTGGCTTCTAGGAGCATTCAGCTTAGCGTATTCGGTGAACTTTTGCCCAGGTCCTCCCTTCTTGGGGGTTGAATCAGGGTTTTGCTCGGTTCTAGGATACTTGTCCTTAGCGATATACTCCAAATCAGTCTTCCGCTTCTTGCCTACAGCGGGCTCATTACTCACTACGGTCTTCCTCATGCTTTCTTCGACTTTGATATACTTCCCTGCCCTCTCTTGGAGCTGCAACATGCTTTCAGGGGGGCGTTTGGCCAAGGACATCTTAAAAAACTCATCCCTAGTTCCTTGTTGCAGTGCTATCATGGCTACCTTATCATCAAGGTCTGGGACTTTTAAAGCCTCCTTTGTGAAATGATTCAGGTAATCTCTCAAGGATTCATTTGTCCCCTGCACAATGCTCATAAGAGATGCTGAACTTTTCTCATGAACTCTCCCACTGATGAATTGCTTAATTAAAGCCTGGCTTAATTCTCTGAACGACCCAATAGAGTTTAGGGGCAAGCGACTGTACCACCTTTGAGCCATACCCGACAGGGTTTGAGGGAAGGCCCGACACTTTATAGCATCATTCACGGGCTGCAACAGTAGTGCGTTAGAGAATGTTCTAACATGATTAGCGGGATCTCCCATGCCATCATAAGCTTTGATAGTTGGCATCTTGAACTTCCTTGAGATATGGGTATTCATTATTCCTTCAGTGAAGGGTGGAGTAGGATCATCAGGATCTCCAAGAGGAAGAAGATTGCTTGAATCAGCCCTTAGGACAACAGCCCTTCTCTGCACCGGACCGTCCAGGTCTATGACGGGAGGAGGATTTCTCCCTCTAGGAGGTGCTTGGGGTCTGGTAGTCTGGTGCGCCTCCAAGTCGCGCCTCAGCCTTTGAATCTCAGCCTCATGAGCCCTGATCCATTCCTGCACTTCTTGGGGATTCGCCCCTTGGGTGCTTTGAGAGCGTTGGCTTCCATCAGCCATCGGCTCTTTGCCAGCATGCCTCCTTCTTGGGGCTACTTCATCATCCAAAGATTTGGAGTCTCTCTCAGTGTAAGGACCAGAAAATTCCAGATCCTCGGGGATAGGAGCCAAACCTCGTATGTAGGGGGGGCGATTGCCCTCGTGCTTCACTTCGCCCAGCATGTCCGCTTCCTCCAACCTCGGGGTAATGAGGCATCCCATAAGGGGGGGTTAGTAGTAACAACAGTTGAATATTCATACCCGACGGGTCGAGAATTCACAGGTACATGTACTTCTTGAAGTTGAGGATTTGTACCTTGAATAGCCGGGGGAATCGTCCCTTGTGGCTGAGGTTGAGTTGCCCCTATCTGGGCTTCCCCTTTGGTAGGTGCATAAGTTGAGTGAGGGGGTATCTCCACGGTTGACGAAATCACCTGGGTTGTCCCCGATGGTGTTCCTTCCTCCAGAGCTCTAATTGTTCTCCGTGTTCTCGCCATGGTTGTTGTTGTGCCTTCCCACAGACGGCGCTAAATGTTATGGATTAAAAACTAATATATATAACTGATGTATTTATTACTAAGGAACGTGAGCTTCGAGGCTCGATTTGACTGCTCTTGTGTTTCGTGACTCAATCTGCCTTAACAAGATGCCTACGTACCTTGCTGATTGCCAAGGATCAAGTCAAAAAACGTAGTTCTGATCTGTGGGGTGAAGCCCCTTATATAGATGTGGGAGTCCTTGAATTGGACTTAGTATAGGAGACTTGGTGGTCAAGTCTCTGAATTAGGATGGACTTAGGAGTCCTAGAAGTAGGAAGCTGATTCCTTATCCTGTGAGGTTCCTTGGAGGCCAATCTACAAGGATTTATATCCCCACTAGGACTTATCTTAATAGCTGTTTTTCTCCCTTATTAATTAATTAATTACGAAATTAATAAATAATCAGGGTTTTGGGCCTTGTTTGTTCCATCAGGCCTGATCTGGTTCCATCAGGCCTGATCAACATGTTAACCTTTCTGGTCTGAATATCATACATCTTTTTATTGGGCCTAGCAGCCCACACCTTGTATAATCAATGTAAATTTTAATTACACAATCAGGATTTAGTTATCCCTATCAAAACAGAAAAACCAGAAATAGTACCTATAACGGTAATAGGAGGAACTAAAGAACCTATATTAATGGATATAAGCAAATCGAAACCTAAAATAACTATAGGAGTTAAAAGAGCAATAAATGGTTTAGCAGAACTTCATAAATCAGGAAAATTCTAGAAAAATGTCTATAACAGAACATAGTGCTATAACATTTCTTGAAAAACATGGAAAAGAGTTAATGGAAAAAAAAGACAAAAATATGAACCTATAAAACAAGAAATGAGAAGAGATGAATTAGAAGAATTAAGAAAAGAAAATGCTAAATTAAAAACTAAAACCAATATAGAATGGTTAAATAAATATAAATTTTATAAAAGAAAATATAAAACCCAAAAGAAAGAATTAAAAGAGACAAAGTTAGAAGTAATAAATGTATTAAAAGACATAGATAATTTAAAAAATGAGATAAATCAATTAAAAATAGAATTAAAAGGAAAGGAAATTATTAAGTCTGACGATAGTAATCCAGAAATGAATAAAGAACAAGATGAGAGCAGTAATACAAGTGAATCAGATAGTAATCTAGGAGAAGAAGGATTAAATTACTTAGAGGAATCAAATAATGAGGAAAAGGAAATGATAATAAAAGAAAATAAAGAAATATTAGAAGCCCTTGGAAAAACCGTAAATGCAATCATAACAAATGAAGAAAAAAGCGATGAAAGTGATATAGAAGGAAGAGAAACTTCGCATAAACAAATAAATTATGAAACCGAATCAGATAATATAATGGATGAAGATGCATACCCAGAAGAAGAAATAGAAGATCATATAATAAGTAAAAATAATATTAAAATGCCAGGAAATATACCTATAGGACAACAAAATGAAGTACAAGATTTCATAGGATCAATAAACCAAGTAATAAATATAAATGGATATTTTCTAGATTTAGACAATGTCTACGATGATCAAGAAATAAGTAGAAGAATAAAAGATTGGAATTTAGGGATGTATATAGGCTTAATGAATTCAAAAAATATAGAAGATCTGGATTATGTTTTTGAATTAATATCAAAAACAATTGTAGGAAAAACAGCATTTTGGTTAGAAAATATTATTTATGAATTAAAGGGACAAGTAAGAACATATGCTAGAAGCTGGAAAGATACGTTAAACGCGTTTGATATATTATTAAAAAGAGAATTTCTAGGAGAAAGATGGTTTGTAACTTAAGAAAATATAACAGTACAAAGAAAATTAGAGATAACAATGTATCTAAATAATATGAAATGTTGTAGGATTAGTAAATTACCAGAATATACTATAAGTTTTACTAAATTCTTTTATGAAGCTAAGTTTTTACCTAATGAAAGCTTAGTATATCAACAACTATATTATGATCATTTACCTTCACCTTATAATACTGAAATAACTAAAGAATATAACAATCTAGAACCTAAGGAAAATACATTAGGAGAAAGAATTAGATTATTAAGAGCATATTTAACTCGAAAATGTGAGGAATATAGAATTCAACAGAGAATTAGAAAGGATAAAAAACAAGGATTAAAAGAAATATGTAATTTCATAGAGAAAAAATTAATATTTGGATGTGATAATCAAAATTATAAAACTAGAAAGAAATATAGGAAATATAGAAAAACAGATTATAATAATCAAAATGAATATTATAAAAAACAAAATAAAACTTGTAGACCTTATAGACCATTTAATCGAAAATTTAAAAGAAGAAAATTTAAAAAAATATAGAAATACTCCTGAAAATAGAAATAGATTTAGATATAAGAGAAAGTTTAGAGAAAGAAATAAAACAAAAATAGCAGATTGTAAATGTTGGAATTGTAATGAAAAAGGACATTATGCAAATAAGTGTCCTAAATTACAACAAAAGGGAGTAAAATATATAGATACTACCGAATTAATAATGAAATTAGAATATATAAGAGAAGATAATAATAACTGGTATGATGAAGAAGTATTTTATATAAGTGAAACAGAACCAGAAGAAATAAATTATATTAATGAAAATGACAGTGATGATGAAAGTTTAACTACTGAATAGAATAAAATGGTAGCAATATATATTAAAGCACAAGTAGAATATAAACCCACTAAATATATAAAACAAAAGATATATATAGATAGCGGAGCAAATATCTGTTTAGCTAAAGAAGAAGTATTTACTCAACACAAATGGAAACGTACTAAAAATAGAATAATTGTAACAGGATTCAACAACCATAAAAAAGAGATAGATATAATAGCTGAAAATGTAAGATTTATATTAGGAAAAACAAGGTTTAGGCTACCTATAATATACCAAGAAAATAATATGAAACAACAAATGTTATTAGGAAATAACTTTTTAGATTCTTTTAAAACTCAAATAATAAAACAAGACAGGATAAGTTTGTTAACACCTTGCGAAAAATGTATAGTATTAAAAAGAATAGTACCTGTAAAATCAATAGGAATTAGTAATATTAAAGCAGAAAGAAAAACTAATTTAGAACTACTAAAACAAAAATATTTAAAAGCCTTAGAAATAAATTTTGGAGAACATCCAATGAAGTTATGTGAAAAAGAAAAAATATACGCTGAAATAAAACTAATAAATCCTAATGATATAATTAGAAACATACCAATAAGATATAGTCCCATCGATCAAAAGGAGTTAGGAGTTCAAATAAAAGAATTATTAAACTTAGGACTAATACAAGAAAGTAAAAGTCCACATAGTAGCCCAGCGTTTTTAGTAAGAAATCATAATGAAGTAAAAAGAGGAAAAGCTAGAATGGTAATAGATTATCGAGAACTAAATAAAAAGACTATATTTGATGGATATTTTCTACCATATAAAAGAAATTTAATAAACCAAACAAATAATAATAAAATGGTTTAGTAAATTTGATTGTAAAAGTGGATACTGGCAAATAAAATTAACTAAGGAATTTAGATATTTAACAGCATTTAGTGTACCACAAGGACATTATGAATGGATAGTACTACCATTTGGATTAAGAACAGCCCCACAAATATTTCAAAGAAGAATGGATAAAATATTTAGAGAAATGAATGATTTTATTCTAGTATATATTGATGATATATTAATATTTAGTGACAATTTAACAGATCATTCGAAACATCTAGATATATTTATTCAGACTATTAGAACACATGGAATCCTATTATCAGAAAAGAAATCAGAAATATTTAAACACAAAATAGAATATTTAGGATATATTATAGATTCTGAAGGAATTCAATTACAAGAACATATTTCAACAAAAATAAAGAATTTTAAAGAAACTTTAGAAAATAAAAAAGAAGTACAACAATTCTTAGGAATAGTAAATTACGCTTCAGATTATATAAAAGATTTACCAAAATTAAGAAAAAACCACTACAAGACTTAATAAAGAAAAATAAAACTTTTGAGTGGAAAGAAGATCATACAAATGCAATAAGAGTACTAAAAATAAAGGTAGAAAATTTACCTAAACTTCGATTACCCAAAGATACCGATCAATTAGAATTATTTACAGATGCTAGCGATATAGGATGGGGAGCAGTATTAGTAGCTTTTGAAAAAGATGATATTGATAAAGAAAACCCTTTAGTATGTGGATATGCAGCTGGAACTTGGAAACCCAATGAAAAGAATTATCATATTAATGAAAAGGAATTATTAGCGGTAAAATTAGGAATTAAAAGATTTCATTATCATTTACTACCTGTAAAATTTATTGTAAGAACAGATAACACTCAAGTAAGATCATTTATATTCAATAAAATTGACCCTTTACCAGAATTAAATAAGAGAAGAAATTGGCAAGCATTCTTTAGTTGTTATGATTTTATTATTAAAAATATATCAGGTACTAAAAATGTTCTTGCAGATTTTCTTAGTAGAGAAAATGGACCGGGATAACAAGAATATTCAACCGATGGAAATGATACTAGAAGAAATCAAGAGGAAGAATGAACAAATTGCAACCTTGACCCAAGAAGTTAATAACCTTATAAAAAATCTTGAAGGAGCTATAAAGCTTAGCAAAAATATTACACCCCAAACTTTTGTATCAAGACTAGCTACAACTCCTACAATATCAACCCTTACCCAAACAGAAATATCCAAACCAGAACAACCAAAACTTCAAGTTTCTATATCAGACATAATTAAATACCCAAAAGAATATATAGAAGCCTTTGAAAAGATAACAAAATTTTATGACTATAAATCCAATAATACCATCCTCGGAACTGGAAAGTTTAGTAAATATCCAAGGTATATCTGCAAAGAAGATGTTGATCCTAAAGTGGTAGAAAGCTTATTAATGTTGGGATTTATTGATAAAATTATGGTTGATGAAACATTAAGAAGCATATCAAAACTTCCACCACTAATAGTTGAAAGCGTTAGTGCAATGATGCAATCGTATGGACCAGGAGGAATATATGGAGTACAGGTATTTGATGCTTGTACCGACTTTGTAGGAAAACCAATAATAATATGTCATATATTCAAGTATAGTAGAAATACTACTATCAGAGGCGATAATACTAGTCTCAAGTCTCCTATGCCATGCACAATAGAAGGATTTCAAGAATGGATGTCAAATAAAAGAGCAATTGGATTATCAGTTCTAAAATCCAAACTTGAAGATCTTATAAAAGGAAGGAAGGCATATGTATTAGGAACAAGTATGAAGGGAGACGTAGAAGAAATACTAACATTATATTATAATAATGATGTGTTGGAAACTAGATACAAGTGATTTAGCAGGTATGCATAACAGGATAACAGGTGGAAACTACAATCATGCACCACAAACCAAGGAGTTTTTTCAAGGCTATTATTACAGGACAAAGGAAGAAGACTGTAGTAGTTTTAAAACCTCTAGTAAAGGAAGAAGCATGCTCTAATCCTTTCGAGTAAGATTGTAATAATTCCTGTTATTTCAACATGTAATACTAAAGTAATTTTATGGCCCAAACAAAGTTTGGTGACCATAACATATTAGAAAAATGATTCTACGACCCAATGAAAATTGGTGACTGTAATATATGATTCTACGGCCCAATGAAAATTGGTGACTGTAATATATGATTCTACGGCCCAATGAAAATTGGTGACTGTAATATATGTTTCTACGGCCCAATAAAAATTGGTGACTGTAATATATGATTCTACGGCCCAATGAAAATTGGTGACTGTAATATATGTTTCTACGGCCCAATAAAAATTGGTGACTGTAATATATTAGCAAATAGAAACAGCCAAAAAATCATGGAATTCCAGATAAAAGACAAAAGACAGAAGGCATCAAAAGGAGTGGACGAAAATAAAAAGAGAAAGCAAGAAGAATAAAAGCACAGAAGAAAATTTGCAAAGTTGAAAAAGAAGACAGAAGAAAAAGAAGACAGAAGAAAAAATTATAAAAGAACACAGAAGAAAAAGTTGCAAAAGTTGGAAAAGAAGACAGAAGAAAAAGAAGACAGAATAAAAAGTTGCAAAAATTGAAAAAGAAGACAGAAGAAAAGAAAAAGGAAGGGATGAAAGAAAAAGAAGGAAAGAGAAAGAATATTATGTCGGGAAAGCATATCATGTAATAGAAATCTCTCCCTCTATAAAAGAGGAGAATTGTAACAAAAGAATCATCAGTGTTTTTATCAGTTTAAAAAATCTATTACTTGCTTAGCTATTTTCTCTGAGTTTTCATATCCAAATTTCTTTTCTTTATACATTAATGGAAAGCTAAAAACCTCACCTCTGCAATCTATAACAAGATAACATACAGTTTATATATATATATATTTAAGCTGAATTTCATATAGATCAAGTACCTAATAAACATCTACTATTATAATAATTATAAAGATGAAGAAACAAGGAACGGTAGATAGTCCAGTTGAGACGCCTGAAGTTGCAGAGCCCAAGATGACGGGGAAGTCGAAATAGGGCATAGCATTCACCAGGGACTCCGGTGAGATCGGGTTCTGGGATTGGGGATCGTTTTCTATATCTGATAACCCTAAAGAGGGAAGGCACACAGATATATAAATCATAAGACATGATTTTATAATTTCTCTACAATCCATAAAAATTTACACATAACAGTTATTTCTATATATTTAAGTATCCTATCATATTAATCTCATACCAAATAAGCAAAAACCATTTAAACAATTATAAAGTTGATGAATCAAGAACAGCTCACCGGAGTCCCTAGTGAATGTTATGCCCTATTTCGACTTCCCCGTCATCTTGGGCTCTTCAACTTCAGGCGTCTCGACGGACTATCTACCGTTCCTTATTTCTTCATCTTTATAATTATTATAATAGTAGATGTTTATTAGGTACTTGATCTATATAAAATTCAGCTTAAATATATATATAAACTGTATGTTATCTTGTTATAGATTGCAGAGGTGAGGTTTTTAGCTTGCCATTAATGTATAAAGAAAAGAAATTTGTATATGAAAACTCAGAGAAAATAGCTAAGCAAGTAATGGATTTTTTAAACTGATAAAAACACTGATGATTCTTTTGTTACAATTCTCCTCTTTTATAGAGGGAGAGATTTCTATTACATGATATGCTTTCCCGACATAATATTCTTTCTCTTTCCTTCTTTTTCTTTCATCCCTTCCTTTTTTCTTTTCTTCTGTCTTCTTTTTCAATTTTTGCAACTTTTTCTTCTGTCTTCTTTTTTCAACTTTGCAACTTTTTCTTCTGTCTTCTTTTTCTTCTGTCTTCTTTTTCAACTTTTGCAACTTTTTCTTTTGTCTTCTTTTATTATTTTTTCTTCTGTCTTCTTTTTCTTCTGTCTTCTTTTTCAACTTTGCAAATTTTCTTCTGTGCTTTTATTCTTCCTGCTTTCTCTTTTTATTTCGTCCACTCCTTTTGATGCCTTCTGTCTTTTGTCTTTTATCTGGAATTCCATGATTTTTTGGCTGTTTCTATTTGCTAATATATTACAGTCACCAATTTTTATTGGGCCGTAGAAACATATATTACAGTCACCAATTTTCATTGGGCCGTAGAATCATATATTACAGTCACCAATTTTCATTGGGCCGTAGAAACATATATTACAGTCACCAATTTTCATTGGGCCGTAAAATCATATATTACAGTCACCAATTTTCATTGGGTCGTAGAATTATATATTACAGTCACAAATTTTCATTGGGCTGTAGAATCATTTTTCGAATATGTTATGGTCACCAAACTTTGTTTGGGCCATAAAATTACTTTAGTATTACATGTTGAAATAACAGGAATTATTACAATCTTACTCGAAAGGATTAGAGCATGCTTCTTCCTTTAGTAAGGGTTTTAAAACTACTACAGTCTTCTTCCTTTATCCTGTAATAATAGCCTTGAAAAACTCCTTGGTTTGTGGTGCATGATTATAGTTTCCAGTTGTTATCCTGTTATGCATACCTGCTAAATCACTTGTATCTGTTTTCAACACATCATTATTATAATATAATGTTAGTATTTCTTCTACGTCTCCCTTCATACTTGTTCCTAATACTGTTAGGAATATGTGTATTAGTTTGATGATAAGTTCAACAAAACACTTAAGTAGAAATCTGGTGTTTGTAGCCTCAACGGATACGACCATTCTGGCTATCCGTTGAAGGAGTAGCTTTACTTAGAAATAAGTTTAGTATTGTAGCACATTTCATTCTCTGTACTTAAGTTGTAATTCTTAGATGTTGTGGTAAAATTATAAGTCATGTTGACTACTAGTGGATATGCAAATAGGAGGGCTAATTGTAAATATTTCATGGCTTGTAATTTTGTATAAGTGAAGTAGTATCAACTGATATTAAAGGTCTTCAACGGATGAGAAACAAAGCTTCAACGGATGTCTCTAAAGCTTCAACGGATAACATCCATCAACGGATGAGTGCATCAACGGATAAAAGCTTCAACTGCTAATGCTTCAACGGATAAAGCCATCAACGGATAAAAGCTTCAACGGATGCTAAGTTCAATAGCAGTTGATAGTGACAATTCATAAGCTGACAGAGGCATATGGGTTGACAGAGACAAACTGGAATGTGGCAGCCTCTAGGAGAAATCAAGAAAAAGCAGCATTTCCATTCTAGTGCAAACAAGGAAGTATTCAAAGATTCACAGCTAAACCTAAATTGCATTGGATAGAGAAATGAAGAAGAAACATGTGAAGAATCTTTTAATTGTATTCTACAGTTTTGTCTTCACTTGTAAACTTGGTGTTATATAAACCAAGTAGCAGCTAGTAATTAGATGGTGAATTTTCCAGAGCTGTTTAGAAAAATCCAGAGAGAAAATCATCTAGTTTGTACTAGGACGCAGCTGTGATCAATTCTTTGATTCACAGATTTTCTGAAATAACACATCTCTGGTGGAACAACATATCCACCAGAAAAAGTTTTGAGATTTACATTCAACCCCCTTCTGTAAATCTCATTGTTAGTCCACTGGGAATAACAATTGGTATCAGAGCAGGCTCTTAACATACAAAGAGTTTAAAGATCTATTCTGCTAACATCATGAGTAAGAAGGATATTGGTGTAAAGATTCCAATCCTGGAAAGAGATAACTATCATCACTGGAAAGTAAAGATGCATTTACATCTTCTCTCTCAAGATGAAAGCTACATCAACTACATTGAAAATGGTCCTCACATCCCTCACAAGGTGGCCACAGCTGCTACTGCAACAGTTGCTGTTGGACAGTCTATTCCCAAGCTAAAAGCAGAATGGACTGTTGAAGATATTGAAGAGGTTCACAAGGACAAGAAATCCATGAATATTCTGTTTAATGGCCTAGATCAAGATATGTTTGACAATGTCATTAACAGCCAAACTGCTAAGGAAATTTGGGATACTGTGCAACTTATTTGTGAAGGTACTGAGCAAGTTAGAGAAAACAAAATGCAGCTTCTTATTCAACAGTATGAATATTTTCATTTTGAAGAAGGAGAATCATTGAATGATACCTTCAACAGATTTCAGAAACTATTGAATGGATTAAAGCTGTATGGCAAAGTGTACCCAGTCAAGGACTCCAATTTAAAATTTCTGAGGTCTCTACCAAAGGAATGGAAGCCTATGACTGTTCTCTAAGAAATTCTCAAGATTATAAGGACTTCACACTTGAAAGATTATATGGAATTTTGAAGACCTATGAACTTGAGATGGAGCAAGATGAGCTGTTGGAAAAGGGAAAAAGAAAAGGTGGATCAGTTGCACTTGTAGCTGGAAATGAGAAGATTGAAGCCAGTAATGAAGAAAAGACAATGCCAAGTCTTAAAATTGGCACAAGCAAATCAGAATCAAGCAAGGTAAAGGAGCAAGTAGCTGAGGTTGAAGACAATTCCAGTCAAGATGACTCTGATGATGTTGATGAACATCTGGCTTTTCTGTCCAAGAGGTTTGCAAAGATGAAATTCAAGAAAAATACAAAATTCACTAAGTCAAACAAGAACATGATGGACAAATCTAAGTTCAAATGTTATAACTGTGGCATAAGTGGACACTTTGCAAATGAGTGCAGAAAGCCATCCTCTGACAAGAAGAAATTTGAGCAAGTTGATTACAAAAAGAAATATTTCGATTTGCTCAAACAAAAGGAAAGAGCTTTTCTGACTCAAGATGATTGGGCAGCAGATGGAGCCAATGAAGATGATGATATGGAATATGTCAACCTAGCCCTGATGGCTAATTCTGATGAAAATGAAACTAGTTCATCAAGCAACGAGGTAATTACTACTGACCTCTCTCAGCTTTCTAATATTGAATGCAATGAAGCCATAAATGATATGTCCAATGAATTATATCATTTGCGTGTTTCCCTTAAATCACTAGCTAAAGAAAACACAAGAATCAAAGAGAATAATGTGTTTTTAAGTGATGGGAATACTGTGTTAGAGGGTAAGGTAATTGAGCTTGAAAAGATTAAAATCAAATGCTTGACTGTTGAGAGTGAACTAGAAGAATCTGTTAAGAAAGTAGAAATTCTTTCTAAACAATTAGAACGTGAGCAAGAGGTAATCAAGGCCTGGAAAAAATCTAGGGATGTTAGTGCTCAAATTGTCAAGGTTCAGGAAATTAAATCACTCTGTGAGAATGCCTGGAAGAAAACCAAAAAGGAAGTTGAATTAATTGATGGATTGTCAACGGATGTGGAATCAACGGATGATGAAAGTTATCCGTTGAAGGAAGAAAAAGAGCATCTGTTGAAGGCTCATCAATTAAAACAGGCAAGTGATTTTAAAAAGAACAATTTGAAAAATCTCAATAAGAAGTTTGGTTCAACTTCCAAGAACTTTGTCAAGGAAGAAGTTAGCACATCCAAAGATGCCAGTAAGGTGAATATAGGACACATGACCTTAGATCAGTTGAAAAATAGGCTTAAGTTGGTTGAGGATAAAAAGGAAACTAAAATAAAATCTAATAGAAATGGGAAGGTTGGGATTAACAAACACAACAATTACACACCTGATAAGTATGCTCCTAGAAAAAGTTGTGTGCATTGTAAAAGTGTTAATCATCTATCTGATAACTGCAAATCTGTTATGAATGCTCCCATGCCTTTAACTCCTTCCATGCCTAACATGTCTATGTCACCTCTGCATGCTATGCCTGTTATGTCTCATCAGAATCCTCATGCACATTTTGCAAATATGCCATATGTTAATAACCCTTATTTTACTGCATTCAGTATGCCTCAAATGCCATACAACATGCCTATGTGGAATAATATGTTTGCACAATCTATGCCTTATCAAATTCAACCAAATGTGCTAAATGATTCTATGAATAACCCTACACTTCAACCAACTGCATCTGAGACCAAGATTGACCCAAAGTTACCTAAGTCAAAAGATGCAGGAGGAATAAAGTCTAGGAAAAAGACTAACAAGGCTGGACCCAAGGAAACTTGGGTACCAAAATCAACTTGATTGATTTTGTTGTATGCAGGGAAAAATAAGGAATCTATGGTACTTGGACAGTGGTTGTTCAAGGCACATGACAGGAGATTTCACCCTGCTCACAGAGTTCAAGGAGAGAGTTGGCCCTAGCATAACCTTTGGAGATGACAGCAAAGGGTTCACTATGGGATATGGCTTGATTTCAAAGGAAAATGTCATCATTGATGAAGTTGCATTAGTTGATGGTCTCAAACACAATCTATTGAGCATCAGTCAACTATGTGACAGAGGGAATACTGTTTCCTTCAATTCTGAAGCCTGTGTTGTCACAAATAAGAAGGATAACAAAGTGGTTCTAACTGGAGTT
Organism: Apium graveolens; assembly: GCF_009905375.1. Lineage (NCBI taxonomy): Eukaryota > Viridiplantae > Streptophyta > Magnoliopsida > Apiales > Apiaceae > Apium > Apium graveolens. The sequence goes on from NC_133657.1 coordinate 167,753,047, forward strand.
AGAAAAGGGAATGTGTACTTGGCTGACTTCAACTCTACAGATGCAGAATCAATTACTTGTCTTTTCAGCAAAGCAAGTCCAATTGAAAGTTGGCTATGGCACAAGAAGCTGTCCCATTTGAATTTCAAGACAATGAATGATCTAGTCAAAAAGGACTTAGTTAGAGAAATGCCTCTAGTGGAATTCACAAGGGATGGACTGTGTGATGCTTGTCAGAAAGGAAAGCAAAAGAAAGCATCATTCAGTAAGAAGCTTGAATCAGCAATTGATGAACCATTACAACTGCTACACATGGATCTTTTTGGACCAGTCAATGTATTGTCAATTTCAAGGAAAAGACATTGTCTAGTGATTGTAGATGATTTCTCAAAGTTTTCATGGACTTATTTTCTTGGATCAAAGGATGAAGCTAGTAAAATCATTATCAATCATATCAAGCAAGTCAACAATCATCCAGATTTCAAAGTAAGGAATATCAAGAGTGACAATGGAACTGAGTTCAAGAATTCAACCATGAAGTTGTTCTGTGAAGAAAATGGGATCATGCATGAGTTCTCAGCTCCAAGGACTCCACAACAGAATGGTGTGGTGGAAAGGAAGAACAGGTCACTAATTGAAGCTGCAAGAACAATGCTTGACGAGTCAAAACTCCCAACATACTTTTGGACTGAGGCTATTAACTGTGCATGTTACACTCAAAATATTTCTTTAATCAATCAAGCAAAAGGCATGACTCCCTATCAATTGTTCAAGAGAAGAAAACCAACCTTAAACTTTCTTCATGTCTTTGGTTGCAAATGCTACATTCTAAGGAATCAACCAGATCATAAAGGAAAGTTTGATGCAAAAGCTGATGAAGGAATATTTGTTGGTTATTCTGCTGGAAAATCATATAGGGTCTACAATCTAAGAACCAACATTGTCATGGAATCTGTGCATGTTGTGTTTGATGATAAAAAGATTGATGGACTAACAGATAAGGGACATCATGAAGGACTCAAATTTGACAACATTGAGATATATTGTGATGATAGTGAAGATGAGAATGATGGAGAAGGCACCTCGAAAAGAATTCAAAATCTTCCTTTGGACAATGCACAAAATGCTGCATCTGTTGAAAGTCATAATTCAGCTTCCGTTGATAGAAGCAATGCAGCATCCGTTGAAAGACAAAGTGCATCATCCGTTGAAGTTCATAATGAAGCATCCGTTGATCACAGTCTGTCAACGGATAATCATTACACTTCATCAAATAATAGAACTCCCAATTCCTTTCAAAGGATCAGCAACTCAGGGGGAGTTTCAACCAATCAACATTCTATCTCACATCATGACAATACCGAGGCAACCTCATCTAGAACTAATCTACCACCTCAAAGGAAATGGACCAAGAATCACCCTTTTGAATTGATCATTGGTGATGCTACATCTAAAGGGCAAACTAGAAGGGCTACTGAAGATGAATGTCTATATAGTAGTTTTCTATCACAGGAGAAACCTAAGAGAGTGGAAGAAGCTTTATTAGATCCAGATTGGATTTTAGCAATGCAAGAAGAGCTAAACCAATTTGAGAGGAACAAAGTATGGAAGCTGGTACCCAAGCCAAAGAACAAGAGCTCTATTGACACAAAATGGGTATTCAGAAACAAGATGGATGAAAATGGCATTGTCATAAGGAATAAAGCCAGATTGGTTGCTAAAGGCTTTTCTCAACAAGAGGGAATAGATTTTGATGAGACATTTGCTCCAGTTGCCAGACTTGAAGCCATAAGAATCTTTCTAGCCTATGTAGCCCATGCCAATTTCAAGGTCTATCAAATGGATGTCAAGAGTGCATTTCTGAATGGAGAATTGGAGGAAGAAGTTTATGTAAGCCAACCTCCAGGATTTGAAGATCCAAATTTTTCAGACTATGTGTATTATCTGTTGAAAGCACTCTATGGACTAAAGCAAGCACCTAGAGCCTGGTATGAGACTTTGTCAAAATTTCTTCTAGATAATTACTTCACAAGAGGTACTGTTGACAAAACTCTTTTCTTTAGAAATGTTAATGACTCTACAATACTTGTTCAAATTTATGTAGATGATATTATATTTGGTTCTTCAGATGATAAGCTTTGCAAAAAGTTTGCTAAGTTAATGCAAAGTAAATATGAAATGAGCATGATGGGAGAGCTAACTTATTTTCTTGGTTTACAAGTTAAACAAGTTAGTGGTGGAATTTTCATTAGTCAAACTAAATATATTTATGATCTTTTAAAGAAGTTTGACTTAATGGATTGTTCATCTGCAAAAACTCCCATGGCCACTGCCACCAAGCTTGAATTTAACAAGGCTGAAAAGTATGTGGACATTTCAAGTTATAGAGGCATGGTTAGCTCACTTTTATATTTAACTGCTAGTAGACCTGATATAATGTTTTCTACATGTCTCTGTGCTAGATTTCAAGCTGACCCTAAAGAGTCTCACTTAGTGGCTATTAAAAGAATTTTCAAATATCTCAAAGGGACTCCAAATCTAGGAATTTGGTACCCTAGAGAGTCTGGTTTTAATCTAATTGGCTACTCAGATGCAGATTATGCAGGTTGCAAAATAGACAGGAAAAGCACAACCGGCACCTGTCAATTTCTAGGGAATAAGCTTGTGTCATGGTTCAGCAAGAAGCAAAATTTTGTTTCTACATCAATAGCTGAAGCTGAGTACATTGCTGCTGGTAGTTGCTGTGCACAGATATTATGGATGAGGAATCAACTATTTGACTATGGGCTAACTGTTGACAAAATTCCTATATTTTGTGACAATACAAGTGCCATTGCCATTACTGAAAATCCAGTGCAGCACTCAAGAACCAAACACATTGACATCAAGTACCACTTCATAAGGGAACATGTGATGAAAGGTACAGTGGAACTTCATTTTGTTCCAAGTGAAAAGCAGATTGCAGACATATTTACCAAGCCACTTGATGAATCAACATTCACAAGATTAGTAAGTGAGCTAGGTATGCTTAATTATTCATAATTTCATGGTCCTATTGCAATTTGTATTGTCGCCTGAAATGAATTTGTTGCAAGAACAAAGTTGGCTTTGCATATAGTTTATTTCATCAATGGATATTCCCTATCCGTTGAAAGCCAAAATTGCTCTATCAACGGATGTTCATTATCCATTGAAAGACAAATACATTTCTGGTAGTTTTATCCTTCAGCAGATAAAACTGTGTTAATCTTCAATGAATAACCATTTACCTCATCCGTTGAAGTGTCACATCAGTCATTTTACATGAGTCACAGTCGTTGATTCTTTTACTTAACCGTCGATACATATACAGTTGTATGTATTTGTATTAAAGGCAGTTTTAAGAATTTCTACCGTTTATTTTATGCTCAAACGGCTGTAATTTACTTAAAAGAACTATTTAATTCAAGAAAGTATAAAAGCCCCATTGAATTCTTATTTTCACTTTACGCTTTCTTGCTATTTTTCAAAAGCTTTTATTCTCTTTCTCTCCCAAAACTCTCAATCTTTCTCTGCAACCTCTACTCACAACAATGGCACCAGTAGTCAAGATTATGTCTCAGTCTGGATTTGTTTATGAAAAGAACAATTTCGTAGCCTTGGTGGAAAAGAATGAAGCCCACTCAGATTATCACAAGATGACGGACTTCATCAAAAACTGCTAAACTAAGCTATGCAATGCTGGAAGCCCCAACTATCTATTGTGAGGTAATTGAGGAGATTTGGACAACAGCAGAGTTCAACTCCACAGACATGACCATTGCTTTCTCTCTCAAAGGTAAGGATTACTGTATTAATTATGATGATATACAGTCTTGCTTTAAGCTACTTGAGAATAATGCCATGACACCACACACTGATAATAATGTAACTGCTATGTTAGATTCCATAGGCTATTCTTTTGATTCTGCTAGCTTAGGGAGCATTAGAAGAAAGGGCCTTAGGAAGAATGGAGTTTTCTTGGAGATGCCTTTATCAAGGTTTTCTCTGGGAAGATTAGCAATTTTGATGCCATAACTTCATCTCTTGTTAATATGCTCTATATGCTAGTTTCTGATAGGTACTTTAATTTTAGCAACTATGTCATACTAGAATTAGGTTCCAGATTAGGTAACAAAGCTAATAGACCTCATAACATCTACTATGCTAGATTCTTTATGTTATTAGCTAACCATGTTGCTGAAGGTTTGGTCATAACTAATGAGAGCAATAAACTCAAATGCTGGGCACAAGAGAAAAGGGTCCTTGCAGACCTTTTGAGAATTAACCTCAACAGCCAGGTGCCATTGGTATATTTACCAATAATGAATGCACCTCAGGTAAATGAGGTAAATACTTCTGCAACTCCTACTTCTTCCAACCCCATTGTTTTTTTTCTTTCTAGTATGGCAATGGAATCTGTGTCTTTGTCCCAACAGATTCCTACCAAAGCCATCAAAACTAAAATTCCAAAACACAAGTAAAAGAAAACCATCTCTGTTGTTTCTCAAAAGACAACAGTTGTAACAACTACCATAAACCCTGAAGAGAGTGAATAGGGTGTGAGTGGTGAGGGGAGGGGTGAACATCAGGATAAGGTGGGAGAGGTGAGTGGTACCCTAGCCAGCCAAGCCACAGTCTCTCAAAAGACTGTGGTGGTTCAAAAGGATTCAAACATATCCCTAGTTGCATCCTCCCAAAAGGATGCAGCTATTGAAAAAAGTCCCCAACCAGGGACACAGAACAAAAGAGGGAGGGACACTGAAGCCACACATTCACCTATCAAAGCCTTTTCAAGAAGAAAGAAGGCGAAACCCCTAGTTTCAACACAGGGGGCACACACTGCACAGATACATCCACCTGTATCTTTGCCTTCTCAAATTCAGCTTGATGTGGCTCCAGCAAATGTGGAGTCACAGCCCCATTCTCTCATAATAGACACACATCAATCACCAAATTCTCCATCACCATCTCTGGATGTGGATATGATATTCACATCAATTCCTAATTCTCCCTCTTTAAAACTCAGGGAGGAGCCCCACTCAAATCCTGGTGATCATCGTCTTTTAGATGATTTGTTGGATCATCAGCCAATTCTTTCAGACTTAGTTGAAGAATCTATGTCACCTCACTTAAAATCAATCCACACAGATTCAACAATCATGTCACTTTCAATATCTACTTCTTTTCCTTCTTCAACGGATATTTCTATCCGTTGACAAGTGGTTGTTCTTCGACGGATAAGCTTAACAGCAGTTATCCGTTGATACCATCAGTTCCTACTTCAACGGATACTCCCTATCCATTGATAGTCTCTACACATATATCTGAATCAATTCCAAGTGTAGAAGACATGGTTACTGTACAATCACTTCTAGGATTGAGGGAAGGGAGTGATAATTTGAGTAAGAGGCTGGGTTGCTCCCAGGCAAAAGGAGAGGTTGAGAGTCAACATATGCATGCTATTTTTTCCAGCATGGCAAAAGTGAGTCAGAGGAGTGCCACCTTAGTAGGTGAGGGTGAGGGTGTGAGGGTGTGTGTGAGCCAGGGGGAGCCCCTGATGCAAGAATATAGAGAAAATGAGAGAAAAGCAGGTACAGAAGCTATAAGGGTGGATCCAGCCATTGCTAGTGAGTCAATGATTATGGATGATGCTGAAAAGGGAAGACAATTTCAGCAACATTACAAAGCTGTAATTGATAACATTTCCTTAGATGCTGACACTTTTACTCATCCTGTTTCAGCCTATCAACTGTTGGCTGCTCAGGGCAATGTGGAGGCAGAGCAGACTTTGAACATAGTGCACACTTCAGAATCTCTTCAAAGAGATAAAGCTGTTGTTAATAGGATGCCTTCTCAAGCTGGTGAGCCATCTGAAGAATTTGAAGTAAATTCTCATGATGATGACTCTGTTTCTTTGAATTGAAGCATGAACTTAGGGGGAGATGAAGGTCCAAGTTCTGTTCCAAATTTACCTGAATGGGCATGGACAAAGAAATCTACACCAGGACAGTTTGGTGTAGCTTTGGTCAAGCAGGTCATGGCTATTCAAAAGACCCTTCAGGAAACTTCAGATGCTGGTACCAAGGCTATTCTTCAAGCTCATCTAGACTCTCTGCATCTCCTGCAGTTGCAGCACATCAGACAGAATTTGAGTGTGGATGAACTCAAAAAGGATATTGCTGATCTGAAATCCTACAATTCTGAGAAGTTGGATTCAGTCATGCCTTATGGTACAATGCAAGATTTGTTGCTGAGACTGAGGAGAGAATCTGATGCTAACAAGAGACTGGCCAAGTTGGAAGATAGAGTTCAAGTCATTGAAAACTCTGTGGTCACCATTCTTCAAAATCAACAATCTCAGACAAGTCTACTATTACAGCTGGCAAAAGCACAAGGCTTGACCCCTATCCTTGATGATAACAAAAAGGGGGAGAATAAAAGGGAAGGGGAAGGAGAGCCATCAACAAAAGTTCAAATATCTAAAGTGCTAGTTCCTGCCATCACCACTTCTCCAACACCTCAAATCAAAGGAAACCTTGATGGAATTGATCTAATCCAGATAGCAGCAGCTGAGATGAAAGTCAAAGAGCAAAGGAGGAGAATTGATGAAAGGATGCAATAAGTGTTTGGCTCTACAACCTCAAAATCACAATCTGTGAAGCATAGCACAAAGGTGGAGCCAATCATTATGGAGCTCAAGCCAGTAAGGAGGAATAAGGGTGGAGAGACTTCTTCAAAGAATTTGAAACCTATGGTTCTCAAGCCCAACAACAGATCCAATAAGGACTCTACAAAGAACCCTCTAAGCCTTGCTCAGTTGAAAGGAGTGGATTTTCCTCTTCCAAAGCCTGATAAAGACAAGGTTTTAGGTGGTAATATCATAAAGCACAAGGAGACCAAGGATGTGGTTGAAAGAATGAACATGGCTATTATCTTCAGAGAGGGAAAGAGTATCTGTGTGATACAAGGACATCCCAAATTTTCAATAGTCAAGAGGGAAGAAACCAGAAGGTTGAAGGAAGAAGCTGAAAAGCTAAAGGCTGACAAAAGAGCACAAACAAAGCTTGAAAAATAGCTAAAGTCAAGTCAAGCTGAAGAAAAGAAAGAAATTGAAGACAAGGGTGAAGATGTAGGTATGGGGGACATGTTTAGTGATGATGTGGAAGAAAGAAGTGAGGAAAGAAAGGAATGGCAGAAAGGGAACAGAAAGAAGGTCAATGCAAAAAGGAATATTGTAGATGAAACTGAAGAAACCCAATCAAAATCCAAACCACTACCTTCTATTCCTGAACCCATTGTGCCTGACCCCTTCATAAACATCCATGGTGAAACAATCACTCCTAAGGAGGAACCAATTGATTGGGACACCATCAAATTGCCCACCTTCTTAACCACTTCTCCACCATCAAAGAAACAGAAAAGAAAAATCAAATCAACACCTCCCCTAACCTCAATCAAATTCACTCAGAAACTCAAGCCTAAGCCACAAGCCTCAAAGGATGATTATGTTCATATTTGTGACATAAGGGAATTTACAGACATTGAACTCTATCTGGATGAGCTGGAGGAAGTAAGGGGAATAGATGCCTACAGACAGCTTCCAGAAAGACTAGTGTTCAAATATAAAGGAAGTGGGGAAAGGACTTGGCCTCTTTACAGAATTATGGATGAAGGCTATTCTACCTTGATTAGAGTCTACTCAGCTATCTAAAGGGATTCTGGCTTTACCAGAACTGCCAAAACTGAGATTCTCAACAAGATTGCCAGCATAAGGAAAACTTGGTGGGAGTCCAATGCCTTGCCTAGAACATTACTCATCCCAGAGCATGGAGTTACAGTTCATAAATCACCTCATTGGTTGATGGAGTTCAGAGACAATAAAGGAGTCAGAAGATTTTTCAGACTTGAAGATCAGCTCAAGATTGCCAGTAATGAAACTCTCAAGGATATGCAATCTAAGTTGAACATCAATGAAGAAGATGAAGATGAATTCTACAGACAACTCCAACTCCAAATAGAGGAGAATGACAGGAGGCTAGGGAAGAAAACAAGAGATCAAAGGAAAAGGAATTAATCTGCTCAGGCTAAAGGAGCACCCTTGGAAACAATGTAATTCTTCAATTCTATCTCAGTATATACACTTTTGCAGCACTTTTGAATTTCTACTTTATTTCAGTTCATCTGTTTATTAAGTGTTTTGTTATCATCAAGTTAAACCCAACTTTATGCCTACAGTTCTAGTAGACATAAATAGGGGGAGATTGTTAGGAATATGTGTATTAGTTTGATGATAAGTTCAACAAAACATTTATGTAGAAATCTGGTGTTTGTAGCCTCAACGGATAAGACCATTCTGGCTATCCGTTGAAGGAGTAGCTTTACTTAGAAATAAGTTTAGTATTGTAGCACATTTCATTCTCTGTACTTAAGTTGTAATTCTTAGATGTTGTGGGAAATTATAAGTCATGTTGACTACTAGTGGATATGCAAATAGGAGGGCTAATTGTAAATATTTCATGCCTTGTAATTTTGTATAAGTGAAGTAGTATCAACTGATATTAAAGGTCTTCAACGGATGAGAAACAAAGCTTCAACGGATGTCTCTAAAGCTTCAACGGATAACATCCATCAACGGATGAGTGCATCAACGGATAAAAGCTTTAACTGCTAATGCTTCAACGGATAAAGCCATCAACGGATAAAAGCTTCAATGGATGCTAAGTTCAATAGCAGTTGATAGTGACAATTCATAAGCTGACAGAGGCACATGGGTTGACAGAGACAAACTGGAATGTGGCAGCCTCTAGGAGGAATCAAGAAAAAGCAACATTTCCATTCTGGTGCAAACAAGGAAGTATTCAAAGATTCACAGCTAAACCTAAATTGCATTGGATAGAGAAATGAAGAAGAAACATGTAAAGAATCTTTTAATTGTATTCTACAGTTTTGTCTTCACTTGTAAACTTGGTGTTATATAAACCAAGTAGCAGCTAGTAATTAGATGGTGAATTTTCCAGAGCTGTTTAGAAAAATCCAGAGAGAAAATCATCTAGTTTGTACTAGGACGCAGCTGTGATCAATTCTTTGATTCACAGATTTTCTGAAATAACACATCTCTGGTGGAACAACATATCCACCAGAAAAAGTTTTGAGATTTACATTCAACCCCCCTTCTGTAAATCTCATTGTTAGTCCACTGGGAATAACAAATACACATGCTTTATAGCTCCTTCAAGATTTTTTATAAGGTTATTAACTTCTTGGGTCAAGGTTGCAATTTGTTCATTCTTCCTCTTGATTTCTTCTAGTATCATTTCCATCGGTTGAATATTCTTGTTATCCCGGTCCATTTTCTCTACTAAGAAAATCTGCAAGAACATTTTTAGTACCTGATATATTTTTAATAATAAAATCATAACAACTAAAGAATGCTTGCCAATTTCTTCTCTTATTTAATTATGGTAAAGGGTCAATTTTATTGAATATAAATGATCTTACTTAAGTGTTATATGTTCTTACAACAAATTTTACAGGTAGTAAATGATAATGAAATCTTTTAATTCCTAATTTTATCGCTAATAATTCCTTTTCATTAATATGATAATTCTTTTCATTGGGTTTCCAAGTTCCAACTGCATATCCACATACTAAAGGGTTTTCTTTATCAATATCATCTTTTTCAAAGCTACTAATACTGCTCCTCATCCTATATCGCTAGCATCTGTAAATAATTCTAATTGATCAGTATCTTTGGGTAATCGAAGTTTAGGTAAATTTTCTACCTTTGTTTTTAGTACTCTTATTGCATTTGTATGATCTTCTTTCCACTCAAAAGTTTTATTTTTCTTTATTAAGTCTTGTAGTGGTTTTCTTAATTTTGGTAAATCTTTTATATAATCTGAAGCGTAATTTACTATTCCTAAGAATTGTTGTACTTCTTTTTTATTTTCTAAAGTTTCTTTAAAATTCTTTATTTTTGTTGAAATATGTTCTTGTAATTGAATTCCTTCAGAATCTATAATATATCCTAAATATTCTATTTTGTGTTTAAATATTTCTGATTTCTTTTCTGATAATAGGATTCCACGTTTTCTAATAGTTTGAATAAATATATCTAGATGTTTTGAATGATCTGTTAAATTGTCACTAAATATTAATATATCATCAATATATACTAGAATAAAATCATTCATTTCTCTAAATGTTTTATCCATTCTTCTTTGAAATATTTGTGGGGCTGTTCTTAATCCAAATGGTAGTACTATCCATTCATAATGTACTTGTGGTACACTAAATGCTGTTAAACATCTAGATTCCTTAGTTAATTTTATTTGCCAGTATCCGCTTTTACAATCAAATTTACTAAACTATTTTTTATTACTTGTTTGGTTTATTAAATTTATTTTATATAGTAGAAAATATCCATCAAATATAGTCTTTTTATTTAGTTCTCGATAATCTATTACCATTCTAGCTTTTCCTCTTTTTACTTCATTATGATTTCTTACTAAAAACGCTGGGCTACTATGCGGACTTTTACTTTCTTGTATTAGTCCTAAGTTTAATAATTCTTTTATTTGAACTCCTAACTCCTTTTGATCTGTGGGACTATATCTTATTGGTCTGTTTCTAATTATATCATTATGATTTATTAGTTTTATTTCAGCGTATATTTTTTCTTTTTCCCATAACTTCATTGGATGTTCTCCAAAATTTATTTCTAAGGCTTTTAAATATTTTTGTTTTAATAGTTCTAAATTAGTTTTTCTTTCTGCTTTAATATTACTAATTTCTATTGATTTTACAGGTACTATTCTTTTTAATACTATCCATTTTTCGCAAGGTGTTAACAAACTTATCATGTCTTGTTTTATTATTTGAGTTTTAAAATAATCTAAAAAGTTATTTCCTAATAACATTTGTTGTTTCATATTATTTTCTTGGTATATTATAGGTAGCCTAAACCTTATTTTTCCTAATATAAATCTTACTTTTTCAGCTATTATATCTATCTCTTTTTATGGTTATTGAATCATGTTACAATTATACTATTTTTAGTACGTTTCCATTTGTGTTGAGTAAATACTTCTTCTTTAGCTAAACAGATATCTGCTCCGCTATCTATAAATATCTTTTGTTTTATATATTTAGTGGGTTTATATTCTACTTGTGCTTCAATATATATTGCTACCATTTTATTCTATTCAGTAGTTAAACTTTCATCATCACTGTCATTTTCATTTATATAATTTATTTCTTCTGGTTCTGTTTCACTTATATAAAATACATCTTCATCATACCAGTTATTATTATCTTCTCTTATATATTCTAATTTTATTATTAATTCGGTAGTATCTTTATATTTTACTCCCTTTTGTTGTAATTTAGGACACTTATTTGCATAATGTCCTTTTTCATTATAATTCCAACATTTACAATCTGCTATTTTTGTTTTATTTCTTTTTCTAAACTTTCTCTTATATCTAAATCTCTTTCTATTTTCGGGAGTATTTCTATATTTTTTAAATTTTCGATTAAATGGTCCATAAGGTCTACAAGTTTTATTTTGTTTTTTATAATATTCATTTTGATTATTATAATCTGTTTTTCTATATTTCCTATATTTCTTTCTAGTTTTATAATTTTGATTATCACATCCAAATATTAATTTTTTCTCTGTGAAATTACAGATTTCTTTTAATCCTTGTTTTTTATCCTTTCTAATTCTCTGTTGAATTCTATATTCCTCACATTTTCGAGTTAAATATGCTCTTAATAATCTAATTCTTTCTCCTAATGTATTTTCCTTAGGTTCTAGATTGTTATATTCTTTAGTTATTTCAGTATTATAAGGTGAAGGTAAATGATCATAATATAGTTGTTGATATACTAAGCTTTCATTAGGTAAAAACTTAGCTTCATAAAAGAATTTAGTAAAACTTATAGTATATTCTGGTAATTTACTAATCCTACAACATTTCATATTATTTAGATACATTGTTATCTCTAATTTTCTTTGTACTGTTATATTTTCTTAAGCTACAAACCATCTTTCTCCTAGAAATTCTCTTTTTAATAATATATCAAACGCGTTTAACGTATCTTTCCAGCTTCTAGCATATGTTCTTACTTGTCCCTTTAATTCATAAATAATATTTTCTAACCAAAATGCTGTTTTTCCTACAATTGTTTTTGATATTAATTCAAAAACATAATCCAGATCTTCTATATTTTTTGAATTCATTAAGCCTATATACATCCCTAAATTCCAATCTTTTATTCTTCTACTTATTTCTTGATCATCGTAGACATTGTCTAAATCTAGAAAATATCCATTTATATTTATTACTTGGTTTATTGATCCTATGAAATCTTGTACTTCATTTTGTTGTCCTATAGGTATATTTCCTGGCATTTTAATATTATTTTTACTTATTATATGATCTTCTATTTCTTCTTCTAGGTATGCATCTTCATCCATTATATTATCTGATTCGGTTTCATAATTTGTTTGTTTATGCGAAGTTTCTCTTCCTTCTATATCACTTTCATCGCTTTTTTCTTCATTTGTTATGATTGCATTTACGGTTTTTCCAAGGGCTACTAATATTTCTTTATTTTCTTTTATTATCATTTCCTTTTCCTCATTATCTGATTCCTCTAAGTAATTTAATCCTTCTTCTCCTAGATTACTATCTGATTCACTTGTATTACTGCTCTCATCTTGTTCTTTATTCGTTTCTGGATTACTATCGTCAAACCTAATAATTTCCTTTCCTTTTAATTCTATTTTTAATTGATTTATCTCATTTTTAAATTATCTATTTCTTTTAATACATTTATTATCTCTAACTTTGTCTCTTTTAATTCTTTCTTTTATGTTTTATATTTTCTTTTATAAAATTTATATTTATTTAACCATTCTATATTGGTTTTAGTTTTTAATTTAGCATTTTATTTTCTTAATTCTTCTAATTCATCTCTTCTCATTTCTTATTTTATAGGTTCATATTTTTGTCTTTCTTTTTCCATTAACCTTTTTCCATGTTTTTTAAGAAATGTTATAGCACTATGTTCTGTTATAGATATTTTTCTAGAATTTTCCTGATTTATGAAGTTCTGCTAAACCATTTATTGCTCTTTTAACCCCTACAGTCTTTTTAGGTTTCGATTTGCTTATATCCATTAATATAGGTTATTTAGTTCTTCCTATTACCGTTATAGATACTATTTCTGGTTCTTTTGTTTCTTCTTTAATTATTTTCTTTTCTTTATTTTGTTCTAAACTATTTTGTATTAAGGTTAACTTATCTAATATTTGTTTAAAGATTGGGATTTCTGACATATTCCATAACATCGTTATTTCTTCCTTAATTATTTTTCTATTAATATCTTGATATTCTTCCATCTTTTTTAATATAGCGTTTAAACTTTCTTTTATAAATATTTCGTTCCAAATATCTTTTATTTGGTTTTCAGTATTATTCATACTTATAAACTCGTTTTCTCCATTCTCCTTCAATTATCCATGTTTTTCTTTTCTTACCTTTTATTTTCTCTAATTCTTTTACTTCTTCTTCTAGTTTTTCTTTTTCTTTTAAGTATTGTAGTTCTTTTTCTTGAGACATAATTAATGTTTCTTTTATTATTTTATTAATAGTTTCCATTTCATCTTTCTTCGTGTTTATCTCCTTTTCAGGGTTCATATTCTTTCTATAAATCTTAATTTATTCTGATCATTTATTTCTATTCCTTCATTTGTTATATTATATTTTATTTCATTTAAGAAATCCATCCATAATAATAGTTGATAACTAACGTCATTTTCTATCACTGCTAGACTTATATTATATTCTAAGTCTAAAATTTTTAATCTTAATTTTAAACCTTTTGTTATTATTGTTTCTCTCGAACTATTTGGTTCAGTTATTATTTGAGGTTCTATTTCCTCACATTTGGTTGAGTCAACTTCAGTTATATGTATTTGACTTTTTGTTGCTCCAGTATTTATTTCTGTTATGACTTCTTTGGTAACTATTCCATTAAATATTATTATTTTTATTCTTAATTTATCTGATTCATAACATGGTGACTTTATTAAATCTAATTTTCTACTGGTCATACTCATTGATCTAATTAATTTTATAGGGTTTTGTTCTCTTCTAAAACTTAATCTTGATCCTTCTAATATTGGTTTAATTCTTTGTGTTGGAATTATTTGTCTATTACTAAAGTCTATTGTAAATTCTTCTAGGATTGTTATTTGAGATTCTTCTTTATGTTCAATTTTTTCTAATATATCATTGTATAATTTTGGTACTATTATTCCTAATTCCGTTTGTTTCTTTACATGATGGTTTCCAGTCATGGCATAAACTATTTTAGTTTCTATACTAATTACTTTACTTCCCTTTTGCATTTTTATTCCATCTAATTTATAATATAATGTTAAAGATCTTTCTTTATTTTCATCTCTTAATGATATGCTAAAATCAGGTTGTATTATAAATTTTAATTTCTGATATATCAAGTTTCCTTTTACTACATCTATTAATGAATCTTGTATATTTCCTAATATTCTATCGTCTAGTACATATATCTGTATAGGAGTATCAATATATTTCTGAAAATATGCTTTTATTGTAAATTCTATTGCTCCAAAATAAATATTTTTTAGTTTATTTGCTTCCTTTTGTTTTAATTTGGATAGTTCTCTTTTTATCAAATCATCTGTTATTAAATTTATTTTTGCTTTTCCATTTATCGTATCTATATCTATTATATTTTCATGTTTCTGAGCTATATATCTAACTTCTTTATTTCTTTCAAAATATGATATTTTGAATATTTTTTTTTATTGTTAGTTCTTCTGTTTCACTTTGGATTTGATTATATATATCCGGTTTAAAACTTAAAGTTTGTGATGTTCCTTCTTCGTATTCATCCATTTGATAATATACATCTTGTTTTTCACTTGATTTTTCTAATGACATTTTTTTAAACTGTATTATTATCCAGTTATATTACTTGATAAAATTATTTTTTTAAGTCCTTGTATTCTTAGTTTATTATTTCTAAATGTTATTATCATATTTCCAAGTTGTTGATAACATCTTATTATTTCATCTCTATTTTCTCTTGTCCATTCAATTTTAATTTTTTTTTTCTTGCAATTTGTCTAGTTCTATTTCTAATTTTTCTTGATTTTTTATTAATTCTTTTATTTTTCTATTATTTCTAGTTATTGCATTTGGATCTATCCAATTCATTTTTTAATTTTTTGTCTTAAATTATTTATTAATTTATATTGTTCAGTTAATACTTCTTTTAAGTCTTTTATTTGAATTTCTAAATTAGTTTCTTTAATAAATTTTTCTCGTTTTATTAAAAGATTTTCTTCTTCCAGTCTTCTAATTTTTTCATCCCTTTCTTCCAACATTGTTCGTAACGTAGCTATAATATCTAATTTTTCATTTATTATTTGCATACTTATTTTACAACTTTCAATATGTTGATTTATATCTTTATTAAAAGTAAAGTTTTTATCTGCTATCATTTTAATACTTTCTAACTTATAATCTTCCATAAATCAAATATTTATTTATTTTATTTATATAAATATATTAACTGTCTATATAGATTTTTCTTACACATTTGTTTTATTTCTTTATTTTCTACTATAAAATAAATTAATAGATTTGCTATTATTTTAGATTTATAACTTTTATTATTATCTCTTAGTAATTTTGCTGGAGATCTCATTTAATTTTTATATTTTAATATTAATATTTCATTTTTTACTATTCATATTCATAATTACTATTCAATTTTCACTATTCATCGGTTACTACTCATTGGTTACTATTCATTCCGAAATTTTGAACTTTACTACTATTTGCTTCAGTAATTTACTGTTCATCTTCTCGGCCTATTTTCTAGCTCTGATACCAGATTGATTGGGGATCGTTTTCAATATCTGATAACCCTAAAGAGGAAAGGCACACAGATATATAAATCATAAGACATGATTTTATAATTTCTCTACAATCCATAACAATTTACACATAACAGTTATTTCTATATATTTAAGTATCCTATCATATTAATCGCATACCAAATAAGCAAAAACCATTTAAACAATTATAAAGTTGATGAATCAAGATA
Source organism: Apium graveolens (assembly GCF_009905375.1). Lineage (NCBI taxonomy): Eukaryota > Viridiplantae > Streptophyta > Magnoliopsida > Apiales > Apiaceae > Apium > Apium graveolens. The sequence goes on from NC_133657.1 coordinate 167,769,211, forward strand.
TGATCATGGTAAGCTCTTTTCAACACACCATAAGATTTTAAGAGAACTAGTCACTTAACATAACCATCACATTCTCCCATACCATCTCTATATGTCATTCTCAGTAATTTGATCATTTACAAAGATAATTTAATCTTCATCATCATAATTCTGAGTTATACGAATCTCAATACCCGCTCGATTTTGCAACATGTTTATAATAAGGATTTGTAATTATGAATTAGGTGTGTTATAATTAAGTGTTCATTTATCAGATAATGATTTGTAATTTAGGATATGAAATTTAAGTGCAATGGTTTAACGAGCCTCAGTGATTTTGTTCATTTACATTCTTCGATTTCTCTTATTTTTCAGTGCAATCTCCTAAAAAAATATGTACAATAACTTTATAATAAAGAATTTTTAAATTAGTTGGAGTCTAAAAGTGTAGTTTAGTTAAATTATTATTACGTAATAATTTGGTTGACAAAATGCCCATAAAAGAATCATATTTGTTTAAAAACTACTAATTGAGACTATCAAAATGTGATAATAAATATTGAAAAGTAAGATAAACATATGGACTTTAACTCATTAACGCATGTTAACAAGATTTAACAAAATGTTATAATTTGTTAATATAGTAAATTAGTTTATGAAATGTCTACATTCATTAAGAAGTTTGTTAGATATATTTGTGATGTCATGTCTAATCTGTTGTGTTTAGTTCAGAACTTAATATCAGGATTTATCAGGACTTACTAGAAATCAGAACTTATATCAGAACTTAAGGCGTCAGAAGATATATCAGGACTTAAGTGCGGGTACTTCAGATAAGGAATGCAGCTGATTTACAGGAGAGGATCTGGAATAAAACAAAGGAAGATATGCTTTAGGAGTTGGAAGACTAGAAGACTTGTAAAAGGATAATATCTGATTGATATATTTTAGGAGACAGAATTATATTCCATATCAATTAGAAGATATCTTGTAACTGTGTACTATATAAACACAGCTTAGGGTTTACACTATATGTGTTATCATTTACGAGAATATTTTTTATTGTAACCTAGCAGCTCTTAATGATATTGTTCATCACTGAGAGAGTAGTTTAACCTACTTTGTAACAGAGCTTATTATATTGAATAAACTTGATTACTGTTACATACTTGTGTTCTAAATCGATTTGATTGTATCAACACTATATTCAACCCCCTTTTATAGTGTTGTGTGACCTAACAATTGGTATCAGAGCATCTCTGTTGATATACAAACAGTGAGATCCAGTTTACAATCATGTCTGACGAAACACAAACTCCACCTAAGCCCACCAAAACTCAAGATACTCAAAACAATCAAACACACAGTCGATATGAGAGTATTAGGGTTCCCATACTGAGAGCATCTAAGTATCCTATATGGAAGGTAAAGATGGTTATGTTTCTGGAAGCCACAGATCCAGAATAACTTGATAGAATTAATGAGGGACCATATAAGCCTACTAAGCTCTCTGTTGCAGTTGCTGATCAACCAGCAAAGATGATACCAAAGGCGAAAGGTGATTACATACCTGAAGACATCTCATCTATTGCCAAGGATGCAAGGGTAAGGCATCTGCTTCATAGTGCAATTGACAATGTCATGTCAAACAAGGTAATTAGATGCAAGACTACAAAGGAAATATGGGATGCTTTGGAGATAAGATGCCAGGGAACTGAAGCCATCAAAAAGAACAGGAAGACTATACTCACACAAGAGTATGAGCACTTTGATTCAAAAGCTGATGAATCATTAACTGATTTATATGACAGGTTTGCCAAACTCTTGAATGATCTGTCACTGGTGGACAAGGAATATGATCTTGAAGATTCAAATCTAAAATATTTTTTAGCTCTTCCTGAAAATTGGGATTTGAAGTCTACTACCATAAGAGACAACTATGACCTTGTTCAAACTACTCTTGATGAAATTTATGGTATGCTCAAGACTCATGAACTTGAGATGGATCAAAGGAGCAAAAGGAATGGAAGAAAGTCAAAGACAGTTGCTCTTAAAGCTGAGGATGAATCTCCTAAAGTGGTTGTCTCAAAGAGGGGCAAAGGAAAGGCTCTCATTATACAGTCAGATTCAGAGTCATCATATTCTGATGATGATGATTCAGAATTTGAAAATTTATCTGAAGTGGATGTTGATGCAGAGATGATGCAACTATGTGCTCTTATGGTGAAGGGTATCACAAAGATAGCCTACAAGAAATTCAGAAAGGGCAAGAAGTTTTCTAGGAAAGGTGGAAGTTCGGAAAAGAAAGGGTTCAAAAAGTCTGAAGGCAAAGGAGGAAAGTCTGACAGAGGAGACAACTCAAATGTCAAATGCTACAACTGTGGTGAAAGAGGCCACATCTCTCCTGACTGCAAGAAAGGAAAAAGTGATAAAGGCCGGGCACTTATCACAAGGAAGAAAAACTGGGCAGACAATTCAGATTCTGAAGAAGAGGTGAATTATGCCTTGATAGCAAATGCTGATAGCAGTTCTGGAACTGCTGAATTGAAGGTACCTCATTCAACTCTTGCTTTTCATATTGATGATATTTTTTAGCTAAGATTATATCTTAAAACCATATTCATTAGTTTTAAAGATCATACTTTAGAAAATGAAAGATTAAAATCTGAAAGTCTTGCTCTTAAAAACAGAAATGACTACTTAAAAAAAGAGTTAGTTATATTCCATCAAACTCGGAAAGAAAGAGATGAGGCTTTGTATGTTACAGATGAACTGCTAAAATTGAATAAATCTCTTAAATCTAAACTAGAAAAGGAAAAGGAGATAATCAAAACTTGGACTAACTCTGGAAGAACAACTCAGAAAATCTTAGAAAATAAAATTCGAAAGAAGGACTAGGTTATCTAGATGATAAAGAAGAAAAGGAAACTTTACCAAGAAAGCTGAAAAGCCAAAGGTAAATCCTGTTAAATTTGTTGCAAAAACTGATGTTTCAAAATCTGAAAAGATGAATGATTCTAAAACAGAAGTCAAAGAAAAGTCAACTTCTGACAAATTAAAACAGGATAAACCAATTTTGGTAAATGTTGGCTTAATGACAAAGAAGCAGCTTAAGTATAAGCTGAAAGAGAATAAAAATGTGAACAAGGTAAAGGAAGCTAGGAAAAATAGGAATGGAAAGGAAGGTGTGAATAAAAGCAATAATTATATGCCTATTCCTAATGCTCCTAGAAAGAAATGCTATAATTGTGGAAAATCTAACCATCTTGCTTCTTTTCGCAGGAAAAATAAAGATATAAACTCTTTACCTCCTAGATCAGGAGTTAAGAGTCAGTCTGTTAGGTTTAATCCACAAAATTCTTGTTTTCATTGTGGTAGTTTATGGCATTCTATTTATACTTGTAAGGAATATCATAGTTTGTACTATGATTATTATCAAATAAAACCTTCTTTAAAAAAAGTTAGTGTAATTCCTTCTAGTGTAATTCTGATGCAAAATCTGATATAAAGTCTGATATAAATCATGTTAGCATAAACTCTGAAACTAAATCCACTGCAAATGCTAAAAAACTTAATAAGACCAAAGGATCCAAGCAAGTCTGGGTCCTTAAAACTAACCAATAGTGGTCTTTGTGATTGCAGGGCAACAGGAAAAACATCCGGGTTCTGGATAGTGGATTTTAGGACATATGACTGGAAATAAAGCCCTTCTATCAGACTTTGTGGAGAAAGCTGGCCCAGGAGTTTCTTATTGAGATGGAAACATGGGAAAGACTCTGGGATATGGCAATATCAATCTTGGGAATGTCATAATTGAAACAGTAGCTCTTGTCTCAGGACTTAAACACAATTTGCTAAGTGTGAGTCAAATCTATGACAGAGGTTATCATGTGGATTTCTTTGAAGAACACTGTGAAGTTGTAAGTAATTCTACAAACAAAGTGGTTCTGAAAGGTTATAGACATGGTAACATATATGAAGCCAGACTTCCAACAAATTCTGATGGTTCTGCAATCTGTCTATAAAGCAGAGCATCAATTGAAGAAAGCTGGAATTGGCACAAGAGACTCTCTCATTTAAATTTCAACAACATAAATGAGCTAGTAAAGAAAGATCTTGTGAGAGGACTGCCAAAATCAGTTTTTGCTCCTGATGGTCTTTGTGACTCATGTCAAAAGGCAAAACAAAGAAAATCTTCATTCAAGAGCAAAATTGAATCCTCAATTCTTGAGCCTTATCACTTACTGCATGTTGATCTATTTGGTCCAGTCAATATCATGTCTATTGCAAAGAAGAAATATGATATGGTTATTTTGGATGAGTTCACAAGATACACTTGGGGGTATTTCTTGCACAAGAAGAATGAAACTGCATCTACTATAACTGATCATGTCAGACAACTGGATAAGTTAATCAAAGATTTTGTTAAAATTATAAGAAGTGATAATGGCACTGAGTTCAAGAATTCAATCATGGAAGAGTTCTGCAAAAAGCATGGAATAGAGAAGAAATTTTCTGCACCTGGAATGCCATAGCAGAATGGAGTTGTAGAAAGAAAGAACATGACTCTTATTGAAGTTGCATGAACTATGCTTGATGAAGCAAAGCTACCAACCTACTTTTGGGTTGAAGCTGTGCAGACTGCTTATTTTACACAGAATGCTACACTCATAAACAAGCATGGAAAAATACCATATGAGATGGTGAAGAAAAAGAAGCCAAATCTGAAATACTTTCATGTATTTGGATGCAAGTGTTTTGTTCTAAAGACTCATCCTAAACAGCTGTCAAAATTTGATCTAAAAGCTGATGAAGGAATTTTTGTTGGATATCCACTTTCCACAAAAGCCTTCAGAGTCTACAATTTAAGAACAAGGGTTGTCATGGAATCTATCAATGTATATTTTTGATGATAAAAAGATTATTGGACTTGAAGATTTCAATGATCATGATCAGCTGAGATTTGAAAATGAAGATGTAAATTATGATTCTGTAAATTCTGATGACCTAAGTCCTGATCATGTAAGTTCTGATGGGTTAAATTCTGATGTCGTTGAAACTGTGGTAATTGCTCCAAAGGAAAATGCACTTGTTCAGGGGGAGCAAGCTGATGATCATACCACATCTCAAGACTGTAATAACCCCAAAATTTTTCAAATTTTTGTAACCCTTGTGAATAGTGTTTTAGCTGAATGAAGAAACTTTTCACGCCACACTATGTAGGGGTTCTGTTATGGATATTCTGGGATATTATTAGTACTCTATGAAGTATATAAGTGTATGTAAAGATCGTCAGAATCCAATTCCGAACACTTTGGTTTTTCCCGGAAATCCACAAGATACGGAGAGAATTGAGTATAAGGTAACAGGATAAAAAGGATTTAAATTAAAGGATTATAATAGAGGATCATAAAAAGGAATATAATGTATTGAGAAAGGTTAAAGGAACCTAAGTAATAAGATCCCGGGTATGATCCTTCAAACGATAAACGAGAACGAAAGTTAAGCGAACCGTATAACAGATCAGCGGTCATTAGGCAAACGATTAGGAAGTTAATCAAAGGGATTAGTGGGAATGATGTCATCCAACCAATAGAAAGAGGACAAGGAAGGGAGGATGACATCATGAGGATGACATAAGCATGACATGGGAAGGAAGGAGGTGTGGTGGCTTTGTAACCACACAAATTCAAGGGCAAGAAGGTAATTGACTAAAGCAAGCACAAAAACCAAGCAACCAAGCCAAGCAAAAATCATTTTCATCAAAAATCAAAAAGCAACCAAGGCTTTGTTCTTGAAGCTCTCGGCTTTTTACTATTCATTAGGCAAGAATTTTCAAAAATTCAAGATCCAAGCTTCCTAAATTGGTAAGGTAATTCCCTAATCATCTTCATGCTTAGTTAGGACTATACCATGAGTTTAAGCCATTAATTCCTTCTCAATCTTCTTCATTTAATCAAATAAGAAGACTATGAATAGTGTTTTCAAGTTTTTTTAACTTGAAGTTTTCTTGTTTTCTTGAAGATCCAAGCTTTCTTAAGACTTCTCAAAGCTTCTTAAGGCTTCCTAGCTCCACCCACCACTTCAAGGAAGGTATACCATCTCCAAACCCTAGATTCCTATATATTATAAGATGATTTTGATTAGTGGGATGATATTGTAGCTTGTTGTTATGATTTAGAGTTTGGGATTTGGAATGGTAGTGAAATGGAATGGTAATTGTTGTGGTTTTGATTTAAAAGAACTTAAGTATGATTAAAGTTAAGTTTAGGCATAAGTATGAATGATTAAATTGAATTGGTTGGGATTGTTATGATGTGATAAGGATGGGTGTTGGTTGCATGTTGGATTTGAAGTTGGTTTGTGGTTGGTTTTGAATGGTTTAAAAATTTGGAAATCGCGTAAACATAGCCGTCGTAACGTCCGATTTTCTTTGGACTGTTTTTGTGCATAGCATTAGGACCCGAGAACCCCCTGCTAGATTATGACCACTGCCATGTTTAGATAGCTCATGTTACGAGCTTCGTTTTTATATGTAGTTCGTTCGATTCCGATGCACGGTTTAGGAGAAACGACCGTTTCAAGTAACGGCATTTCGCGAACGAAACTTTTTCCCTCACCTTACTTTGAAACATAGGTTAAAGACCAAAAAGGGTTAATTAATGTATGAAACATTTATGGTAAGTGTGTTAGACAGTTGGTAAGACACTCGCGAAGGAATCGCTTTAAAACTCGTAAAGGTTAAATTATTAAAAATGGTGGAGCCGCGGGTACCCGAGTGACTTAAGCGAATTAGTGAGCGCAAAACAAGCGTTAGAGTCTAAGTTAGTTAAAGTATAGATTTACAAGTGATTTTGGTTTAATTCCAACTTACTTGTTGTTTATAGGTTACCAGACTCGTCCCGAGCCTTTTATCACCCCGAGTCGCTCAGGCAAGTATTCTATCCGTTATACTGTTGTTGTGATGTATACATTTGTATATGCATGATCTTGCGATAAATGCATGTTGGTTATTTAGCAAATTCTTGCGATATATTGTAGCATGTGATATGGTATATATGCATGCCTGTTTCATATTCTTGAAATATATATCTGTTGGTTCAGTTGATAATACCTATGCTAGAGGATAGCGGTAACTTGCATATACCCTTAGTATAGGGACCCAAAGGTGAAAATATTTTCTAAAATCCGGGAGTCGAGGATCCCGAGTAGATTTTGTATATATGGATATGGATATATATATATATATATATATATTATATATATGGTTATAGTTTTCCAAACTATTAATCGAATAAGGTTTATTCGATAACTTTAACTTTATTTTATTAATGAATATTATTTTGAATATTCATTCGGGGACTTATGACTCCTTTTATTTATTTATCTGAATATTATTTGAATATTCATTCGAGGGCTTATGACTCTTTTATATTATTTATTGAATATTACTTGAATATTCCTCCGAGGACTTATGACTCCTTTTATTTTATTATCTGAATATTATTTGAATATTCATTCGAGGGCTTATGACTCAGTTTATATTATTTAATGAATATTATTTGAATATTCATGTGAGGATCTATGACTCCGATTATTTGCTGAGGTATATTCTTTATTTTATTAAAGAATAAGGTGTCAATAATCAAACTTATTTTCGATTATTCAAATAAAGATAATACTTTCATATAAGTATATCTTTGGTTATTTAATACTCGTTTCAAGTATAAGTTTTAATACTTCTACTTCAATTATTTTTATAAAGATTATTTTTATGGGAATATTATTTAATTAATAATATTCAGTCATTTTCTAAATATTCTGGGGACTGATTTACTTTATTAAATCAGCTTTACTCCAAACACTCTATAAAGTGTTTTCGAGTCTTCAAAATGATTTTTAAAGTCAGAGCGGATCCCAAAACTCATTTTTATATTTAAGATCTTCCTTTTTAAGGGGATTTAAATACTCGCTCAAAACCTGGGGAATCCGGCTCTGTGGTGTATTTTATATTCGCAACGAGGTTGCAGTTTTGGTAAATGAATTGATTACTTGCCCAATGTTCGGGAAGTAAGCCCATCTAATTGAGTCGGCATAAGCGACAGGCCGGGGTACGGTCTATTATTGTGTAAGTGGCTGGGTGGCAGTCCATCAACGCGTAAGAGGCCGGGTGGCGGTCCAGCACAAGGTCCTTATGAGGCCAGGGTGATGACCGGTGGGGGATTCATCCATCTACTAGTAGAAAAGGTTACTTATTGGTATCTTTGCCTGATCAGCAAGATATCTGGTTTATGCCAAAATTCTTTTCCTTTCCAAAATTTATTGGATGTTTCAAACTCTGTTCATACTTTACATAACAGAGGTTCCAGGAAATGTTTAAAGAGATATATATGTGGATATATATATATCGGGACTAAATAAAGTATCTCATAACTTTTTCATTCAATAATATTTCAAAGATTGAATCTATTCAAGTCTTAACTTGTGGTCTCATCTATGGGATGTTTTTCTTAAAACTTATAATACTTTGAACGGTGGTAGTTCAAGTAGCTTTATAAATGATATAAGTGTGGTGAAGTATTGGTAACTTCATTCCTTAGTTTTTACTTATATCTAGTAAGTAATTATCTTACACAGGATAGAGATTCTATTAAGTATCCATTTAGATACTTATATTATTGTTATCACTATGTATTATCTTGCGAGCTGTAAGGCTCACTCTTGCTTTATTTCTTCATCACACAACAACAGTTAGGAGAGATGGCCAGACTCCAGCAGACCCAGCGCAAGCGCGTGGGAAGCGTCCCGCGCCTTCCCGATGATGTTGTAGCTGCTATAGCTGCAGAGGTAGATCCATTGTAGTTCAGACCATCTACTTTTGAGAATCAAATTATGTATAATTATAACTTGTGGCAGATAATGGCAATTAACTGTAAATTTATCAAGTAATCATTTTGGGTTGTAATAACTTTTAAATGGTGGATTCAAAGACTTGTATTTATTCAATTTCATCTCTGAGACTATAACGGGTTGTGGTGTGTGTTAGTATGGGGTCACAGCATGAGGTTATTTATTATTAATTAAGTGAAGTGATATTGTGGAAAGAAAGACCGTGACAACCCGGATCCCCGACCCCGGATCTGGGGGTGTTACAGAAATGGTATCAGAGCTAAGCGTTATAAACCTCAGAGATGATGCGTCGATATAATAACAAACTCACAAAGATAATAAGAACTCTTGCCAAGTTCATGGTCGGACTACTTAAAGTAGTGCTGACAGTTAAAACCCTTACGGGAACCCTTATAAGTATCATGATAGTAACTTAGCTCGTTTAATGTGTAGGCGCCTGAGATAGAGGACCCTGAGATGTTCGAGCATGAGCATGATGAGGCATTACTAGATGTTGAGGATCAGGAGGAGCCTGAGATGGAGGAGGATGAGGAGGACCCCTCAGAGGAGCCTGAGACGGAGGTCATTGCTATTTCAGAGGAGGAGGACCCCTCAGAGGAGTCAGAGACAGAGGTTATTGCTATTCCAGATGAGGAGGACCCGGATGAGGTCCCAGTAGCTGAGGAGCGTGTTGGACCTATGGTAGTGTATGCTGGTATCCCATTACCCACACTTCCGGTGGTCAGAACCCCTACCCCTCCACCACTATCTTGGATTCCTGATGATGACAGCTCAGAGACCCATACTTCCGAGCCTAGGCAGACCGAGGAGGCACCCTCAGCGGCTCCGGATTCACCACCCCTTGACCCTGCCCACAGGCAGTCTTCGTTAGCTCATGGATATGTTCAGGATGTATTGAGGACCCGAGTGGCTGTTGCCGAGGGCCGACTAGATGAGGCCAGGAGGGAGTTGGATGCAGAGAGGGCGGGTAGGCGTACCCGAGCTTATGAGACTAGGGCTTCTATACCCCGATCCTTGAGGAGGGAGCTTACGGGGATAGAGCTCACATCCCGAGCGAGGCTCAGATCGCTCCAGGGGGACAGGCATGGTAGGATCTCCAGGCGGCAGGCCGACTATATCTTCCGTCGTGCGATGGAAAGGGTTTGGGAGCTGACCCGCTCCGGTGTGTGATTCAGGATTGATGATGGAATAGTCTAGTTGTCTAGTTAGCCGAGGCCTTAGTAAGAGCCAATTTTCCGGGATAGTTGACTTGTATATAGTATCCCTTTTTCTGACTAGACAGATAGACTCTTGTGTATCACTTTTGGGACAGATGACTGTAGCACTGTTGTACTTTTGACCAGATCAAACTATGTATTTCTCGCATTATGTATATATTTGTTTCCTTTCGGTTCAGTTCCATAGTGACGGGATCACTGTTTTTATCATTATTATTACTGCACTTCGTATTAGAACTTTCTTAAAATAATAGAATTGCGATATACGTTCTCCCCATTATAAGAGCTGTGCAAGGCACAATGTTGTATATGATTGTGACCTAACGTTGAATTTTCCCAATAATTGTTTTTATAATTATCAGAATCATGCCGCCAAGAAAGATTGGAACTAGGGCGAACCCTGGATCTGAAGACCAGGGAAGCCATAACCAGGATGATAGGAACCAGGAGCACAGTGAAGAGGAAGATGAGGATTATGTGGAACAGGATGACTCCCTGTATGAAGAGGAAGAGGAAACATATGATGTTGAGGGATTTGAGATAGAGGCTGAAGAAGGAGAAACCGAGGTTGAGCAACCAGTACCAAACCCAGGCATGGATCCCATGGGCCAGTTCATGCAACTCCTAAGGCAGAATTTGGAACGTCAACCCAACCCACCCCCTCAAGGAAGTAACAATGATGTGGCAAACTCTTTCAGGGCTTTTAAGTCCCTTAAGCCCCCTGAGTTCCACGGATCAGCCGACCCAGTTGAGGCAAGGGCATGGTTAAAGGAAATGGAGAAATCTTTTGAGATTTTGAGTACCGAGGAGGCACAGAAGACTGTATTTGCTACCTACCTTCTGAAAGGAGAAGCTAACTACTGGTGGGAGGCCAAGAAAAACATGGAGACAGATGCTATTATAACCTGGGAGAGATTTAGTCAGTTGTTTCTGGGAAAGTATTTCCCGAGGTTTATGGAAAACCAGATGGAGCTCAAGTTCTTGGAGCTAAAGCAGAATAACTTGTCTGTAGCAGAGTATGAGGCGAAATTTACTGAGTTATCAAGGTTTGTGCCGGAGTTTGTGAGCACCGAGGAAAAGAAAGCTAGGAGGTTTCAGCAGGGACTGAAACCGTGGATTCAGAATAGGGTGGCAATCCTTGAGCTTACGGACTATGCCACTCTGGTGCAAAAGGCAACGATTGTAGAAGTTGGAAGTGAACAGATGCAGAAGGAAAGAGAGAAGAAAGGAATAAAGAGGAAAAGTATGAGCATGGGTGGAGGTTCCGCAGGAAGGAGCTTCCCAACTAGATTTAATCGAGGAGCAGTGTCCCTACCAGGAAGGAACACTGGGTTTAAGCGTCCAATGAGTGTGAGTGTGAGCCAGGGCGGCCAGAAGTCAAGAATGTCCTATTCCAACCAGTCTCGACCCCCATTGCCAGCCTGTAACATATGTGGAAGGAATCACACTGGGGAGTGTAAAGGAAAGCCTGTAACCTGTTTTAAGTGCGGTCGGGAAGGCCACTACTCAAATAAGTGCCCATCATCAACCCCTGCCGTCATTCCAACCGCCACTTGTCATCAGTGCGGACGCCCAGGTCATTGGAAGAGGGAATGCCCAATGAACAAACCAGCAGCTTCGGGAGCAAGCAGGGCTGCTTCCAATAAGCCACCTACTGCGAGGACTTTCAACATGACAGTCCAGGATGCTATGAAAGATTCAGATATGATAGCAGGTACCCTTTCTCTAAATTCAGTCAGTGCAAATGTTTTATTTGATTCGGGAGCAACTAAATCTTTTATATCAAAGGACCTTGCGCGTAAGTTAAAACTTAAGGCTGAACCCTTGATAGAACCCTTACAAGTAGAAATAGCCAATCATGAAATTATTCCTGTTAACCAGATTCACCCCGCCTGTGAGATAGGCATAGGGGAGCAATCTTTCAGTGTTGATCTGATTCCTTTTAAATTAGGGGAGTTCGATGTGATTTTGGGAATGGACTGGCTATCTAGCAACGATGCTCAGATAGACTGTAAAGGGAAGAAAGTTAAGTTAAATATCCCCGGGAAGAAAGAAGTTATATTTAGAGGAAAGAGGCAGACGCAGAAATTTTTGACTATGGCCCAGGCCAAAAGGATGCTACGAAAAGGAAGTGAGGCTTACCTAGCCTATGTGGTGGACACGCAGAAGGAGGTGCCCAACTTACAAGATATTCCAGTAGTCAACGAATTTGAAGATGTATTCCCCCAAGACCTTCCGGGATTACCACCCGATAGAGTGATTGAATTTGCTATTGAGTTGGCCCCAGGGACGGCGCCAGTTTCAAAAGCACCTTACCGGTTAGCCCCATTAGAAATGAAGGAATTAGCTATCCAATTGCAGGAACTCTTGGATAAGGGTATGATAAGACCCAGCGTGTCTCCGTGGGGAGCACCAGTTTATTTGTTAAGAAGAAAGATGGGAGCATGAGGTTGTGCATAGACTATCGAGAGTTGAACAAGCTAACCATAAAGAACAGGTACCCATTGCCTAGAATAGACGATCTGTTTGACCAGCTAAAGGATGCTGTTTATTTTTCCAAGATCGACCTGAGAACTGGATATCACCAACTAAAGATTAAACCCGAAGATATTTCCAAGACAGCGTTCCGTACCAGGTATGGGCATTATGAGTTCTTGGTAATGTCCTTTGGATTAACCAACGCCCCAGCGGCTTTCATGGATTTAATGAATAGAGTATTTAAGAAGTACTTGGACAAGTGTGTGATAGTTTTTATCGATGATATTTTGATCTACTCAAGGACTGAGGCAGAACATGCAGAGCATTTGAGGATAGCTCTAGGAATACTCAGAGAGGAGCAGTTATATGCCAAATTCTCGAAGTGTGAATTCTGGCAGAATGAAGTACAGTTTTTAGGACATGTGATCAATAAAGAAGGAGTATTGGTCGACCCCTCCAAGATAGAGGCGGTCTCAAATTGGGAAAGGCCAACCACACCCACAGAGGTAAGGAGTTTCATAGGATTGGCCGGCTACTATCGTAGATTTGTTCAGGACTTTGCGAAGATCACAGCCCCTTTGACACGACTTACTCGTAAGACAGAGAAGTTTGAAATGGACGGAGAAATGCGAGAACAGTTTTCAGGAATTAAAGAAAAGGTTGATAACGGCTCCGGTATTGGCATTACCGGACGGAAAAGGAGATTTTGTGATATATAGTGACGCGTCGCACAGAGGATTAGGATGTGTGCTTATGCAGCACGGTAAAGTTATTGCGTATGCGTCGAGACAACTGAAGGAATACGAGGTTAGATATCCTACTCATGACCTTGAGCTCGCGGCAATAGTATTTGCTTTAAAAATTTGGAGGCACTACTTGTATGGAGAGAAGTGCGAGATTTTCACAGACCATAAGAGCCTCAAGTACATATTTACGCAGAAAGAGCTCAACATGCGCCAGAGGAGATGGTTAGAACTAATCAAGGACTATGATTGTGAGATTCTCTATCATCCAGGGAAAGCCAATGTGGTGGCTGATGCCCTTAGTAGAAAGGAGAGACTCAGAATGATAACGACTTCGGAAGAGTTGATAAGGGATTTTGAGAGAATGGAAATAGAAGTAAAGGTAACCGGAACCGGAGCTGAAAAGCTTTTTGAGATCTCAATGCAGCCAGAGTTATTGGAAAAGATCAGATTGTGCCAGGAGAAAATAATGAATGAAGGCAGAGAGTCAATGACTGGAGAGGAGATCCATACTGAGAAAGATGATAAAGGGATAATGAGGTACTCCTACCGAATTTGGGTTCCGAATGTTCAAGAACTTAAAGATGAGATTTTGGATGAAAGCCATAGTTCAAGGTATTCCATTCACCCGGGAAGTACAAAGATGTATAGGGATTTGAAGGAATATTACTGGTGGCCCAACATGAAGAGGGACGTAGCAGAATGGGTAAACAAGTGTTTGACTTGCCAAAGAGTAAAGGCAGAGCACCAGAGACCCAGTGGACTTTTGCGACCCCTGGAGATTCCCGAATGGAAATGGGAACAGATAGCGATGGATTTTGTTGTAGGCTTGCCAAGGACGAAAGCCAATCACGACGCCATTTGGGTAATTATAGACCGACTGACAAAGTCAGCTCATTTCATTCCTATCAATGAGAGATACACAGTCGATAGACTGGTGGACATTTACCTTAAGGAAATAGTGACACGACATGGAGTCCCAGCGTCCATTGTCTCAGACCGAGACCCTAGGTTCAACTCCAGATTTTGGAGGAGCTTTCAGGAGTGTGCAGGGGACCAAGTTAAATATGAGTACCGCGTACCATCCCCAGACGGATGGACAGAGTGAAAGGACCATCCAGACACTAGAGGATATGTTGAGAGTCTGTGCAATAGACCTTAAAGGAAGTTGGGATGATCACCTGCCGTTGATCGAGTTTTCTTATAACAATAGCTTTCATGCTAGCATCGGAATGCCGCCTTATGAGGCCCTGTACGGAAGAAGGTGTCGATCTCCCTTATACTGGGATGAAGTAGGAGAGCGGAAGATGCTCGGACCCGAAATGGTCCAAAGGACCAAAGATATAGTGGATCTTATCAGAGGGCGACTTGTGGCAGCCCAAGACAGACAGAAGAAATATGCAGACCTAGCCCGAAAGGACAAGGAATATGAAGTAGGGGACTTAGTACTGCTGAAAGTATCCCCTTGGAAGGGATTAATGAGGTTCGGAAAGAAAGGAAAACTAAGCCCAAGATACATTGGACCTTTTGAGATATTAAGACGGATTGGAAAGTTAGCTTACGAGCTAGCCCTACCCCCTAATTTGCAACAAGTTCATAATGTGTTCCATGTGTTAATGCTAAGGAGGTATCATCGGGATGCCAGGCACATAGTGGAGTACGAGCAGGTGGATATGCAGCCAGATCTAACTTACGTGGAGGAGCCAGTAAGGATTATGGATAAGAAGGAGCAGGTGCTTCGGAACAAAGTGATCAAGCTAGTCAGAGTACTATGGCAGAATCATAATGTGGAAGAATCAACTTGGGAACTAGAGAGCACAATGCTAGAAAAGTACCCCCATTTGTTTTCTGTTTGATTCCGGGACGGAATCCTTTTAAGGAGGGGAGACTGTAATAACCCCAAAATTTTTCAACTTTTTGTAACCCTTGTGAATAGTGTTTTAGCTGAATGAAGAAACTTTTCACGCCACACTATGTAGGGGTTCTGTTATGGATATTCTGGGATATTATTAGTACTCTATGAAGTATATAAGTGTATGTAAAGATCGTCAGAATCCAATTCCGAACACTTTGGTTTTTCCCGGAAATCTACAAGATACGGAGAGAATTGAGTATAAGGTAACAGGATAAAAAGGATTTAAATTAAAGGATTATAATAGAGGATCATAAAAAGGAATATAATGTATTGAGAAAGGTTAAAGGAACCTAAGTAATAAGATCCCGGGTATGATCCTTCAAACGATAAACGAGAACGAAAGTTAAGCGAACCGTATAACAGATCAGCGGTCATTAGGCAAACGATTAGGAAGTTAATCAAAGGGATTAGTGGGAATGATGTCATCCAACCAATAGAAAGAGGACAAGGAAGGGAGGATGACATCATGAGGATGACATAAGCATGACATGGGAAGGAAGGAGGTGTGGTGGCTTTGTAATCACACAAATTCAAGGGCAAGAAGGTAATTGACTAAAGCAAGCACAAAAACCAAGCAACCAAGCCAAGCAAAAATCATTTTTCATCAAAAATCAAAAAGCAACCAAGGCTTTGTTCTTGAAGCTCTCGGCTTTTTACTATTCATTAGGCAAGAATTTTCAAAAATTCAAGATCCAAGCTTCCTAAATTGGTAAGGTAATTCCCTAATCATCTTCATGCTTAGTTAGGACTATACCATGAGTTTAAGCCATTAATTCCTTCTCAATCTTCTTCATTTAATCAAAGAAGAAGACTATGAATAGTGTTTTCAAGTTTTTTAACTTGAAGTTTTCTTGTTTTCTTGAAGATCCAAGCTTTCTTATGACTTCTCAAAGCTTCTTAAGGCTTCCTAGCTCCACCCACCACTTCAAGGAAGGTATACCATCTCCAAACCCTAGATTCCTATATATTATAAGATGATTTTGATTAGTGGGATGATATTGTAGCTTGTTGTTATGATTTAGAGTTTGGGATTTGGAATGGTAGTGAAATGGAATGGTAATTGTTGTGGTTTTGATTTAAAAGAACTTAAGTATGATTAAAGTTAAGTTTAGGCATAAGTATGAATGATTAAATTGAATTGGTTGGGATTGTTATGATGTGATAAGGATGGGTGTTGGTTGTATGTTGGATTTGAGGTTGGTTTGTGGTTGGTTTTGAATGGTTTAAAAATTTGGAAATCGCGTAAACATAGCCGTCGTAACGTCCGATTTTCTTTGGACTGTTTTTGTGCATAGCATTAGGACCCGAGAACCCCCTGCTAGATTATGACCACTGCCATATTTAGATAGCTCATGTTACGAGCTTCGTTTTGATATGTAGTTCGTTCGATTCCGATGCACGGTTTAGGAGAAACGACCGTTTCAAGTAACAGCGTTTCGCGAACGAAACTTTTTCCCTCGCCTTACTTTGAAACATAGGTTAAAGACCAAAAAGGGTTAATTAATGTATGAAACATTTATGGTAAGTGTGTTAGGCAGTTGGTAAGACACTCGCGAAGGAATCGCTTTAAAACTCGTAAAGGTTAAATTATTAAAAATGGTGGAGCCGCGGGTACCCGAGTGACTTAAGCGAATTAGTGAGCGCAAAACAAGCGTTAGAGTCTAAGTTAGTTAAAGTATAGATTTACAAGTGATTTTGGTTTAATTCCAACTTACTTGTTGTTTATAGGTTACCAGACTCGTCCCGAGCCTTTTATCACCCCGAGTCGCTCAGGCAAGTATTCTATCCGTTATACTGTTGTTGTGATGTATACATTTGTATATGCATGATCTTGCGATAAATGCATGTTGGTTATTTAGCAAATTCTTGCGATATATTGTAGCATGTGATATGGTATATATGAATGCCTGTTTCATATTCTTGAAATATATATCTGTTGGTTCAGTTGATAATACCTATGCTAGAGGATAGCGGTAACTTGCATATACCCTTAGTATAGGGACCCAAAGGTGAAAATTTTTTCTAAAACCGGGAGTCGAGGATCCCGAGTAGATTTGTATATATGGATATGGATATATATATATTTATATATATATATGGTTATAGTTTTCCAAACTATTAATCGAATAAGGTTTATTCGATAACTTTAACTTTATTTTATTAATGAATATATTTTGAATATTCATTCGGGGACTTATGACTCCTTTATTTATTTATCTGAATATTATTTGAATATTCATTCGAGGGCTTATGACTCTTTTATATTATTTATTGAATATTACTTGAATATTCTCCCGAGGACTTATGACTCCTTTTATTTTATTATCTGAATATTATTTGAATATTCATCGAGGGCTTATGACTCAGTTTATATTATTTAATGAATATTATTGTGAATATTCATGTGAGGATCTATGACTCCGATTATTTGCTGAGGTATATTCTTTATTTTATTAAGAATAAGGTGTCAATAATCAAACTTATTTTCGATTATTCAAATAAAGATAATACTTTCATATAAGTATATCTTTGGTTATTTAATACTCGTTTCAAGTATAAGTTTTAATACTTCCTACTTCAATTATTTTTATAAAGATTATTCTTTATGGGAATATTATTAATTAATAATATTCAGTCATTTTCTAAATATTCTGGGTGACTGATTTACTTCATTAAATCAGCTTTACTCCAAACACTCTATAAAGTGTTTTCGAGTCTTCAAAATGATTTTTAAAGTCAGAGCGGATCCCCAAAAACTCATTTTTATATTTAAGATCTTCCTTTTTAAGGGGATTTAAATACTCGCTCAAAACCTGGGGAATCCGGCTCTGTGGTGTATTTTATATTCGCAACGAGGTTGCAGTTTTGGTAAATGAATTGATTACTTGCCCCAATGTTCGGGAAGTAAGCCCATCTAATTGAGTCGGCATAAGCGACAGGCCGGGGTACGGTCTATATTGTGTAAGTGGCTGGGTGCAGTCCATCAACGCGTAAGAGGCCGGGTGGCGGTCCAGCACAAGGTCCTTATGAGGCCAGGGTGATGAC
The DNA here is from genome assembly GCF_009905375.1 of Apium graveolens. Taxonomy (NCBI): domain Eukaryota; kingdom Viridiplantae; phylum Streptophyta; class Magnoliopsida; order Apiales; family Apiaceae; genus Apium; species Apium graveolens. The sequence goes on from NC_133657.1 coordinate 167,787,498, forward strand.
CGGTGGGGGATTACATCCATCTACTAGTAGAAAAGGTTACTTATTGGTATCTTTGCCTGATCAGCAAGATATCTGGTTTATGCCAAAATTCTTTTCCTTTCCAAAATTTATTGGATGTTTCAAACTCTGTTCATACGTTTACATAACAGAGGTTCCAGGAAATGTTTAAAGAGATATATATGGGATATATATATATCGGGACTAAATAAAGTATCTCATAACTTTTTCATTCAATAATATTTCAAAGATTGAATCTATTCAAGTCTTAACTTGTGGTCTCATCTATGGGATGTTTTTCTTAAAACTTATAATACTTTGAACGGTAGTTCAAGTAGCTTTATAAATGATATAAGTGTGGTGAAGTATTGGTAACTTCATTCCTTGTTTTTACTTATATCTAGTAAGTAATTATCTTACGACAGAGATTCTATTAAGTATCCATTTAGATACTTATATTATTGTTATCACTATGTATTATCTTGCGAGCTGTAAGGCTCACTCTTGCTTTATTTCTTCATCACACAACAACAGTTAGGAGAGATGGCCAGACTCCAGCAGACCCAGCGCAAGCGCGTGGGAAGCGTCCCGCGTCTTCCCGATGATGTTGTAGCTGCTATAGCTGCAGAGGTAGATCCATTGTAGTTCAGACCATCTACTTTTGAGAATCAAATTATGTATAATTATAACTTGTGGCAGATAATGGCAATTAACTGTAAATTTATCAAGTAATCATTTTGGGTTGTAATAACTTTTAAATGGTGGATTCAAAGACTTGTACTTATTTCAATTTCATCTCTGAGACTATAACGGGTTGTGGTGTGTGTTAGTATGGGGTCACAGCATGAGGTTATTTATTATTAATTAAGTGAAGTGATATTGTGGAAAGAAAGACCGTGACAACCCGGATCCCCGACCCCGGATCTGGGGGTGTTACAAAGACTCTCAAGAAGCATCAAAACCAGTCACTGGCTCTTCAAGTTCTGATTCATCAATTGCTGAGAGCCAAATTCTGACAATTCTGGAAACTCTGATTCTTCAATTCCCGAAGGATCCAACTCAAATTCTGGAATCTCAGAGAGCATAACTTCAGGGGGGAGCATCATAAAATGTTGATGGAGACAGCATGGATCATGGGGGGGATCCAGTTCTAGAGATCAACTTCCATCTGCAAGGAAGTGGACTAAATCACATACACCTGACTTAATAATTGGAGATCCTGAAGCAGGTGTAAGAACTAGAACATTAACATCAAATGAATGTCTCTATCATTCCTTTCTATCTCAGACTTAACCAAGAAAGTGGAAGAAGCTCTTCAAGATACTGATTGGGTGCAAGCAATGCAGGAAGAGTTAAATGAATTTGAAAGAAATAAAGTCTGGACCCTAGTGCCAAGACCAAAGAACAGATCCATTATTGGCACAAAATGGTGTTCAGAAACACAATTGACAGTGATGGCATAATTACAAGAAACAAAGAAAGGCCGGTTGCTAAAGGTTACTCTCAACATGAGGGTATTGACTATGATAAACATTTTCTCCAGTTGCTAGATTGAAATCCATAAGAATCTTTTTGGCTTATGCTGCTCACAGAAGTTTAAAGTCTTTCAAATGGATGTGAAAAGTGCTTTTCTCAATGGAGAATTGGAAGAAGAGGTATATGTTGAACAACCTCCAGGCTTTGTAGATCCAAAATTTCCAAATCAT